>NC_079203.1:13182489-13292489 GCF_026745355.1 Beta vulgaris subsp. vulgaris
ATTACACCACGAGCAAAATCTTTCCGAGTAGATAGATTTTGACTACTCAAACATCCAATTCCGATGAGAAATGAAGGAGATACGATGCAAACAAAGTGGGTGTGCATAAATGGACGAAAAATGCAAAAGAGAGAAGAAGAGTTGTAAAGCACCTTTTTTTTTTCCTGATCGGTTCAGCAGCCAAGGGAAATAAAAAGGGGGTTACAAGTTGAAATTGTTGGGGTAAGTATGGGGTAATAAAATGGGTGTTACAAAGAGATTTTAAAGGTCGAAATAAATCTGAAAATAACTCTCATACAAGACATATTTTCGGACAGCTTTTAGGAACATAAAGCTTCATGTTAAAAGGTCGTGCAACGGTCCAAAACGCGCTAAAATCGAATAAATAAAATACTAGATCAAACTTGCATTTTTAAATAGTAGAATATATATATAATTTCTAATCCAATAAATTTGACAAATACAACATTTAAAAAAAATTGGAAAACAAATAACATAAGATATAATATTTTTAGAAGTAAAATATTCTAAATTGGACGGAAAATAATAATTAAGAGAAAATAAGTCGAAGAAATTATGAGCGAAAATCCTTGGTGTTACAACAACCCACAACCACCAATACGAGCACCCACCACAAGCCACATCCATAAACAACCACCAACTGTCACTTGTCACATTCTATACGACCACCCACCCATACCCTACCACCACCATTAGCACCGAAATGAGGTGATGGAGGGAAGTGGATGGAAAATGACAAAAAAGGGTCACTTGCCCAGCACATATTTATTATTGAACTCAAAACCACAGCCAACTCTCCTTTAAACAATTTAGGTAGTAATCAACAATTGTTTTTACTATCTAAGGTAGTTTTGGATAATTTCGTTTACTTAAGGTAGTTTCTCGCAGAGTGGCATAAAGTTAAGGTGGTTTGGGATAAAAAAACCCCAAAAATAATAATACTTCTTATTAATAAAAGTAAATATTGTCTCAATACTCGATAAATAAAACACCCTAATCTAGGTGAAGATCTCCTTCTTAGTATGCTCCCATGCACATCCGAAATTCACCTACAAAACTGCTTACCAAAAAGGTAAACAGGGCAAAACCAAGTAGGAAAAAGAAAATACGCCTGAGTATAAAACTGAGTATGAAATGTACTAGATAAGTAACACATTTCTTAGTTCGCAATATTTTTTTTCATTTCAAAAACTCCATCCCTAATAATTCAAGAATAACTCTTAAAGAATGAATTATTTTCAAACCCTATGAATAATAATTCAAGAAAAACCTTTTAAGAACAAACTCTTTCCAAACATGTGAATAATATAATTCAAGAATAATCTTTTAAGAACAAACTCTTACCAAACAACTTGGATTAAAAATAATCTTAAAAACAATTCCTCTTCTTATCTCCCCTTCTATTTTGCTAAGTGTGACACCCCCCCCCAAACTAGTCATCCCATCACAGAATTATATCAAGGGGTAACTATAATTGCAACAGTGGATTTGAAGCTCTTGATGTTAATCAAGCGAAATAATAATAATGTGACTTGTAAGTCATGAATAAACCTTCTTTTCTCATAAACAACTTTTTGAACATTCAAAGTTCATAAAAATCAATCAACCTTTCTGTGTAAAAATAATTTAATTTTTCAAAAAGGATAACAAAACTTCTATATATAAAAATGATTGATAAAATCATTCCTTTTTTCACTTCAAAGACTGAACAATAAAATATTATAACCATTTTACACCAAATTTTAAACTAATCCAAACCATTATATCAATAAACAACTTTATCACATAAATCTACATTTCAATAGGTCTAGCTACATAAAGTACCTTGATCTTGCACAAAGAGTATACTAATATCTCCACTTAGTCTTAATATTGAACGATCTCCTAACAAACTAATAATATGAAAATCTAATAAGTAACTTATCACATGAACTTATTCATGAATTCAAACATGAATAACCTATAATGAGCATAAAATTTTTGAGTAAGAAACATGGAAAATCTTTTTTTTCTTAACCCAAAGAAAATTGGAATTGGAATAAGAAATATAAAACTAGAATAGATAAGAAGAGAAACAAGAACCTTGAAATAAGAGAGTATGGATTCTCCAAAGTTTTCGTGTGGAAAAGATGGCTTAAGGTGTGGGGTATTTATAGGAGTAGAATATGTAGTACTTAACTTCCAAAATTAAATAGATTGTAACTTTCACCATAAATTTGAAGATTCAACCAAGATTTGTAATCTCCATCATAAATTTGGAAGTTATAGGAAAACAAAACTTCCTTCAATCACTATAAAATCCCGTAGGAAAATATGGCTCAAAGATTATTTTTTTTCGGTTTTCTTAAAATTTTTGACTAGGATTCAATACCAAAAGCTTAACAAATCCAATTTTGGCGCCATATTCCCGCCAAAATAATTTAAAACCAGTGAAAATACTAAAATATCCATTGTCTAATATATTTATTTTAGAAAATAAATATAAAATAGATATTTCATTATTTAATAAAACTAAAAAATATGGGGTATTACATGAAGTATCAAGCAAAGTGGTGTGAAAGAAATTTTGAAAATCTCATGGGCCACCAAAAATTCAACACTTTGAGTATCGTGCTTTACAGGCGGGTTATCTGTGAAAGAAAATATGGGGAAGAGAGGGATGGAGGTAGATAGAGTGTACTCGATGTGCAGTGAAGGGGAAGAATCAGCAAGTTTGGAAAATATCCCCCCTTAGGCTAGAGGCGTGTGATAGGAAATGTGGATTAGTGTTAGAATGGTGTATGAGTCTTGTTAACTGGCATGTGGATGTAGAGTGGTGGGATTTAATTTGGAGTATAATGTGGGGAATTCGGTTGCGTCGTAATGCTTGGTTGTTTGATCACAAGTGTGTGCACCCGAGTGATATTCTTGATAAAGCCATGGGAATTATAGGAGAAATCATGAAAATCAAGTATGCAGAGAGGTCAAAATTCAAGCTTGGTAGCACTGTGCAAAAGAAGTAGAAACCACCTTCAGTTGGGTTGTACAAAATAAAATTCGAATGTTGCCATGTTTGAAGAAGAGAAGGTGGGGCTTGGGGGAGTGGTGCGAGATGCTAAAGGAGATGTGGTGGCTGCTACTTGTGTGTGGGTGAATGGCGGATTTGAGGTGGATGTTGTGAAAGCCATGGCTGCAAGACACGCTTTGTCCATTGCCATTGAAGTGGGGTTCATAAATGTCATCCTTCAAACTGACTGTTTGAAGCTTGTAATGCACCTCGTCAAGAAGAAAAGAGAGCTTTTAGGTTTTGGAAATGTTGTATCTGACATTTTGAATTTAGCTACCTCTTGTAATTCTATTTTTTTCTCAGCCATGTGGAGAGGGAGAGGAATAAGGTTGTCCAAAATCTTGCTCATGGTCGTAGGCAGTATACTGAAATGAGGGTTTGCTTAGATACAGCAACAGTTGAGGTGATGAACTTTGTAATATCAGATTTGGCTCTTTTGATTAATTAATCACCATTTTCTTGTCAAAAAAAATATTTTTGGAAAAATATTTTCTCAAATACTTTCCATAAGAAATGTTTTCCAGCCTTTAGAATCATTACCAGTATAATTACCTCAAAGCTTGTGTATATCTTGGATAATATCTCTCTTCCGAGAAAGATATTGTTTAAGATATAATTTCCATCACTAGTAGAATAAATGCTTATTGCTGCGGTCAAAAAGTGGCCTATTGCTGCGATTTTGGGCACGCAGTAATTAAGGGGACAACAATGGGTAATAATTATATTGATGCGGTTTTAAACTGCAGCAATATCTACAAATATTGCTGCGGATTCTAGGCCAAATCGCAGCAATATGTCCTGGTACATGTATTTTTTTTTTGTTTTTTTTTTTTTTTTTTTTGCGTTTTGCACAAAAATTTGAAATATTAAAATCAGCCCACTAACCCATCCACTATCCATCAAATTCGCATATGAACTTAAAATAAAATTACATATGAATCTCATTAATATATAAAAATAAAAAGCTAGTTACATAAATAATACAAAAGATCAATAAGTAAAATTAAAAAGCAAAAATAAAAAAACAGAATTACAACTAAATGACTAATAACAAAAAAATATAATGAAAACAAAAAAGAAACTGAAAATAAAGAAGAAACCGAAAATGAAAAAATCCTAAAACAAAACTAATAAATCGCCCAAGAATTAGAAGAAACTCGCGACCTATTGCGAAGACCGGCGCCAAGAACACGAGTGAGTGTTGACGAAGAGGATCGGAGCCACGAGCCACGAGTGTCGCGAAGGAAGAACCGGATTTCGATGAAGGACCGGTGAGATGAGTTTTTTGAGTTTCAGTGGATGAACGGACGACGAACGAAGGATCAGGAATTAGATCTGTGGCGAAGAGAGATCTGCGGTACAGAGTAGGAATGCACGGCGGAGGCGGCTGAAAGCGACTGATCTGACGACTTCGCGTGGGACGACGGCCGACGACTGGAAGGGAGAAGACGAACAACCGACGACTAGAAGGGAGAAGACAAAGGGCGTTGAATCTGGCGAACGACCTTGGTTGAAGACGACCGGAACGCGAGACGAACAGAATGGAAGAGTGAGAGGATGGGAGAGAGAGAGGAAGAGAGGAGGAGAGAGAGAGGAAGAGAGAAATTCTGAAGTGGTGGGCGTGAAATGAGGGAGGGGTAGAGAGGAGGGATTAAAACCCTAGATTTTTTTTATTATTAAATTTTAAACCCTATTGCTGTGTTTTCTTTTAGGAACCGCAACAATAGGTTCAAATAATAATTTCTTATATTATTTTAATATATTGATGCGGTTTTTGTCAGAAACCACAGCAATATATTTGGTCAAATAGTTAAAAAATTTCAAAAAAAAATTCGTCTAAACCATATTGCTGCGGTTTTCGGCCGAAACCGCAACAATATGGTTATTTTATGATTTTCCTTTTCTTTTTACGTTATATATTGCTGCGTATGGGTAAAACCACAGCAATATCACCGCAGCAATAAGCAATTATTCTACTAGTGCATAACTTAAGATTATCACAAATTTGATATCATAATTCTCTTTCACCTTTGATGCTCTCCATAATTTATTGAGTATTTTCGAAGAGCCTTCATATAGAGAATAACTAAAACAATTTCCTAAAATACAATACGCGTCTCATAGAGCTTCATATTATCATTGTTTGATATGTAAGAAAGCACGAGGTAAGAAAAAAAATGTTTCTATTGAATCTCTAACATAAGAGTTAGAGATTATTAGGTAACGTTTGTAAGTTCCTTTGCGAGTGCTTGTGAGTTCAAGCGCGAAATAGTACATTAGAGCTAGTGTGGAGTGTGTTGTTATCTTGGATCAAGGGAAACAGGAGAGTGCAAGAGTATTCTTGTTTTTCAGACCTGATTAATAAGAAAAATAGAGTAGGAGGACGTAGGCCTTTGTTTGGCTGAATCTCGTTAAATTTGGTGTGTTCATTATTACTTTCAAGTTCAAGTGTTTCCACTGCCAGGATCCAGTCCAACTGGTTCCCCTTTAAATTGAAAGAATCTGAAATACTCACCATTAGTTAAGGACTCAATTCACCACCTCTTGAGTACATTGCAAACCTTGAGTATGTTTTAGATCAATTAAGTCGTTGGATTACTCCTTTGGAGATAAAGAAATTCGTTGAATAAGGAAACTACTACTTAGAAGAAATCAAGACTAGATTTCAAACAGAAAATCAACAAATAATGCACAATCGACAGAGTAATACCAATGTTGGTCTAATATAAAGAAAGGTATGCACTCAAGAAGTCAAAGTCAAAGACTACTATTTTTTTAATGCAATGGTCAAGGACTACTATGATAGAACGGTGTCAGTACCACCAATAAGGTTGATTAGTTTTCTCTATTTCTTATTAACGTATTACCTTATGTATTTTATGTAAAGTTCTTAGTTCTAATAGTCATTTCAAATAACTTATAAATAAACAATTTAATATTTTATCTAAAAACTAGTTGATATTTGAAATATTGTAACATATATAATGATTAAAAGTTTGTCCAACAGATCACAAGCTTATCAAGTTGAGCTTAGGCTAGCTCAACTCGACTTGTTAATATATCTAGTTAAGTTTGAGCTCGAGTCGAGCGTTTACCATGTTTTAACCGAGTTGAATTAGAAATGCTCACGAGCTACTCAACTCAATTAGCATCCCTATACTAGATTGATAATATTTGGACTTTCTAGAACTATGTTGTAACTTGAGTGGCATGATTACAATCTAATTAATATTATGTAACAATAAGCACATTCTCAAAGATAAACTTTATACACAATCTTTTATCACTTTCCCTTTGCTTTCACAATTTACATTTTGCAAAAACAATGGAAAAAACTAAAATTAAGAAAACCCACTAAATTCTCCAGTAGATCCCACAATGCTGAAAATCCGATCCAAAAATCATAAATAATTATGAAGGGTGGTATGCTGCTTAAAGTATGGCTTAAGCCAATTTTTCTAATCCTCGACTCTTATAAAGGCTATTATCCAACTTTTCCAAATCTGCAAAGAGTAAGATATATTCACACATGACTATCAAAATTAATCATCTAACACATAATCAATAAATTTAATATTGACAGACAAAAGATAAGAATATTTTTATAATTGCTATACTTTTATTTGTCAGGTTGATTTTTTTATCATTTAATATGTCAGATTTATTTGCTTAGTATGAATAAGTAAAAATGACACGGTTATCCATTAAAGCAACCCAGAACAAATCAAGTGGTAACACATTTCTATTGTACTAAACTATTTCAAATAATTTTTTGGTCCAAATTGATCAGAGCCAAACGGTGATCAAACCTATAAGACACATCGTTTGGAGTAGTATTGTTGGATAGTCCTCTACTGATTCTAAGTTGCATTAGCAGCTACAACAAGATGATTATCTAAGCATGCCAACGATGCAGTCATCTCAGCAAATACCAGCTCCAGCTAGTTAGTTAAAGTTGTTAGGTTGTTACATAAAAGTTAGTTACATTGTAATATATTAGTTATTTTATATATTCTTTCTTCCTTGCTGCATTACTCTAGTGATCTTAGTATAAAAGCTAATCTAGTTTTCTTTCTAGCATTCATTCAATCACTTTTGTATTTTCTCTCTCTGAGATTTATTCAGTTTTTCATTCAATAAACACTTTGAACTTGAGCTCAAAATGAGAGCGATGATGGAGTAAACTTCTCTTGTTGTTTTTTATCAATCATAATCACAATTTCTGACATGGTATCAAAGCACAAGATTCTGGAGATAAGTTTCTGAAAAAAAATTCGCAAATTTTTAGTAGATTCGAAGATAAATTTGTCTGACGAAGTTGTTCAGAAATTGAATTGTTCATCTGGTTTGATTTCTTCTCTTTTTAGTCTATATTGAATTTATTTCTCGTATTCTGGATTAGAATTTGTAGATTGATTAAAATTTAGATTCAATTTGAAGTATAAGAAGTTTGAGGTTTATTTTTGTTGAAATTCTTGGAGAAATTGATCCATATAACATTGAGGTTGAATTATTTCAAGATTCTGCTTAAGAGATAGTTTGAGGTTGATTTTATTCTTGAAGAATTGATTGATAAATTTTAAAGAATTGTTAATTGATTTAAAGATGACAGGAGAATCAAACAATAACAATAGAGTATTAGAACCAACACATGATCCAAACACAGTATATTACATTTATCCTGCTGATAACAACAATTATAAGTTCATTTATGAGGTGTTTGATGGTGAAGGATACAGTTATTGGAAGAGATCAATGATATTTGGCTTATTCTCCAAGAATAAAATGTGATTTGTGGATGATCTCTCCAAAACTGTTGTTACTGACAAGAATTATAAGGCTTCTATCAGATGCAATGATCTAGTAACTGGTTGGATTCTAGGAGTATTATGACTAATCACAAATACATAAAAGTGTCTTTTTCAATAATACTGCTACTGAGATGTGGAAAGAATTGGAAGAAAGATATGGTCAAGTATCTTCTACTCAGTTATATGCTCTCCAAGAAGAGTTGGGTGTTGTGCATTAAGAAACTAAAAGTGTTGTTGAGTTTTTTGCCAAGATCAAGGTAATTTGGGATGAATTTGATGATGTGAATCCAATGCGAGTGTGTGAGTGTAGTGGATGCACTTGCAATCTCACCGGAAAGTTCATTAAGATACAACAAAGCCATAGGTTGATACAAATTCTTATGAAATTGAAAGATACTTATCAGCAAACAAGGAGCAACATATTGATGTAGTTTAGGGTTTAGGGTTATAAAATGTTGTTATAAGAGAAAAAGTACAAACAACTGAGTGATATAGCAAGCAGTAGTAGTAATGATGTAGTTGCTTTTGGAGCTGATAGGAGGAAATTCTATGATAACAAGAATAGCATACCATTTCAGTCATTTCAGTCTACAGGAGGAGGATAAGAATCAAGCTTACAGAAACAATTTTCAAGCTGTTGGAGACACAGGAAAAAATGTTCCATTTAGAAGGAATTCTAATTTATATTGTGATCACTGCAAGATGACAGGACACACAAAATTATATGCGTTGGAGAATAATTGGTTATCCAAAGAAATATGCTAATGCTGCTCGAGGAGAAGAATAAGATCAGTCATAATCTGAAACTACAGTTACAGCTTCTTTCACTTAAGAACAATATTCAAAGTTGCTGAATTTTTTGAAATCAGGGGAAACATCCAAAGATTCTGAAGAAAATCCACCTAGAGGAGCTTGTTTTACAGGTAAACTATGTTTACTATCTCACTTTCAATATGGTTGGATTATTGACAGTGGTGCAACTGACCACATTTGTCATATCAAGAACATGTTTGAAACAATTTCCCCACTCAAATGCCCTAACAATGCAATAACAATTCCTGATGGAAGAAAAGCCTTGATCACCCACATTGGGACAGTCAGGTTGTCTGATCATATAGTACTATTAGATATATTATATGTACCTGACTTCCATTTTGATCTCATATCAGTGCATAAGTTGTGTCAAGATTTGAAGTGTCATGTCTCTTTTACCAATGACACTCATTTTGATACAAGATCTTACCTTGAGCAAGATAATAATTCTTTGTAAGCTTCAAGGAGGTTTATACTTTGCTGAAAAGAGTTGCCATACTTCAGGTGACAGTCATATCAAAATAAAAATGTAGTTACAACTATTTCTACTTATGTTCACTCTCTTACTTGTGCTACTAATAATGATGATAAATTGTGGCACTTGAGATTAGGACGTGTTCCCTTTCATCAAATAAACACATGTTTTCTTAGATATACTCGATTCAATGTTTTTAAACAACATTCGTCAAATATGTCATATGGCTAAGCAGCCAAGACTGTCATTTCCTATTGGTTGATTCATGTAGATATCTGGGGCCCATACAAACATAAAACATATGGTGACTACTCTATTTTCCTCACAGTAGTAGATGACTTTACTAGAACCACTTGGGTTCATTTGTTAAATATTAAATCTGATTATGCTCACATCATTGAGAATTTGTGAACTTTGCTAAAAAAAAAAAAAAAAATTGATGCTTCTGTCAAATGCATTAGATCAGACAATGCTAAGGAGTTGTCTGAAGGTGCTATTGTTACTTTCTATAATGCTAAGGGCATAGAACATCTTACAAGTTATTTCTCACACACCACAACAAAATGGTGTTGTCAAAAGGAAGCATAGGCATCTCCTTGAGACAGCTAGATCTCTATGCTTCCAATCTGAACATCCTGTGAAATATGGGGTGAGTTTGTCATGTGTGCATCCTATCTAATAAATAGGATGACTCTTCCTGTTTTAAATAACATCTCACTATATGAAAAGCTTTACAAGACTAAACTAAACCTAGCTCACCTTAGGTCTTTTGGCTTTCTACTTTTATTTCAGCATCTAAAGTTTATGGAACCAAGTTTGATCCTAAAGCTGGCAGATGTGTTTTCATTGGCTATTCTTCTACTAAAAAGGTTTACACAGTTCTTCACTTGAATGATTTCACCATTACAGTGTCTAAAGATGTAGTGTTTCATGAGAAACACTTCCCTTTTCACATTTCTACTACATCTTCCTCTCCTATTTTCCAATTCATTCTTCATAAATCAAATCAATGTCATATATTTCAAGGTTTGATCCTTTCACTCCATACTATGATGATTACCCTTCTCCACCTCATTGTATATCCATACCATCTTATCCACCTCCTTTGCATTCTCCTCCTTGATTTACAGAACCTATTAATTCACCTCCTTCTATTGATTCATCTTACAATAATTCTCACATATTATTAGACTCTCTCATCATTGACACATCATCCATCATACAAGATCTCTCTCTTTCTATTCCATCTAAACCTCTGCCTACTAGAGTCCCTACTTGGTTAATAGACTATTACTGTCATTCTGTCACTCAGGATCTTGGTTCACATTGGTGCAATTTGGTAGCCTATGATACTCTCTCTCACCAATCTAAAGATTTTATTGCACAAGTTTCCTCCCTGACTGAACCTACCTCTTATGATGCTGCTTCTAAGGATAAAAATTGTGTTCATGCTATGCAACAAGAACTACAAGTATTAGCTCATAATTACACTTGGGATGTTGTTGCCTTTCCACCTGGCAAAACACCCATAGGTTGCAAATGGGTTTACAAGGTTAAATTAAAATCAGATGGAACCTGGGAAAGATGCAAAGCTATATTGGTGGCAAAAGGGTACAATCGAAAGCATGGGATTGACTATGAAGAAACTTTTTCCCTGTGGTTAAGATGGCAACAATTAGGTCTGTCATTGCTTTGGTATCTTCTTATGGCTGGACTTTGTACCAATTAGATGTTAACAACACATTTATTCATGGTGATCTCCATGAAGAGGTCTATGTGCAAGCTCCCCCTTTTGTCTGTTGCTGCAGAACATGTCTGCAAGCTCACTAAGTCACTTTATGCTTAAAGAGGCTTCTAGGCAGTGGTTTGCTATAAACTACCTTGATGAGTCATTGCTTCAAGGGTTCACTCAATGCAAGAATGATTATTCTCTTTTTATTAAAAGAGTTGGTTCTCAAGTCACTATTGCTACCATTTATGTTGAGACATAATCTTGACTGGTAATGATTTGTCATCTATCACTGCTCTTAAATTTCACTTACATGTTGTGTTTAGCATCAAGGATTTGGGTAAACTACACTATTCCTTGGGTATTGAAGTTACATATATGCCTTAGGGAATAGTTCTCACTCAAAACAAGTTCACTAAAGAACTTTTGGAGACCTCGGGTATTTTTTTATGCAAGACTATTGTCACTCCTCTTCATGTCAACTTAAAGCTTCAAGCAAATGAAGGTTCTCTCCTTGCTGACCTTCTCTTTTATAGGAGCCTTTTTGGTAAGCTTAATTTTCTTACTAACACAAGGCCTGATCTAGCTTACACTGTCCAGACCTTGAGTCGGTTTATGCAAGCTCCTAGAGAAACTCACTTTAATGCTCTCATTCACACATTAAAGTATGTTGCTAAAACACTTGTCAAGGTATCATATTAAAGGCTTCTATTGACATTATCCTACATGCCTTCTCAGATTCTAATTCTACTTGTTATGTTTTACAACTTCGAGGTTCTCCCATATGTTGGAAATCTAAGAAACAACCAATTATTTTTATATCCTCTTCTGAATTCAAATATAGAGCAGTGGGCAATGCAACTACTGAAGTCCCTTGGCTTGTTCAATTACTCACTGAATGGGGTGTATCTAACCTTAGGCCTAGTACTTTGCACTGTGACAACCAATCTGCCATCCACATTGCAAAGAACCCTGTCTTCCATGAGAGGACAAAGCATATTGACATAGATTATCATTTCACTTGTAAGAAAGTTCTAGAAGGGCTCATTCAACTCACTTGTCTTCCTAGCTACTTCCTCCCATCTAGCTGATGTTTTACTAAAAATTTACCATTGCTGCATTCAATGATCTTCTCTCCAAACTTCACTTGTTTAAACCACAACCAAGTTTTAGGGGGGGGGGGGGTTGTTGGACAGTCCTCTACCGATTGTAAGCCATATCAGCAGCTTCAACAAGATGATCATCTAAGCATGTTAACTATGCAATCATCTCAACAAGTACCAGCTCCAACTAGTTAGTTAAAGTTGTTAGGTTGTTACATAAAATTAGTTATGTTGTAATATTTTAGTTATTTTATTTCTTGTCTATTCCTAGCTGTATTATTCTAGTGAGCTTGGTGTAAAGGCTAATCTAGTTTTCTTTATAGCCTTCATCCAAACACTTTTGTATTTTTCTCTCCTTGAGATTTCTTCAGAGTTTTTCATTCAATAAACACTTTGAACTTGAGCTCAAAATGAAAGCGATGATGGAGTAAAATTCTCCTATTCTTTTTTTTTTCAATCATCATCACAAATTATGACAAGTATAGATCAATTAATTGTGGGTTTTGCTATTGGTTGACCAAGGTTAATTGGTCTATTGATAGGATTCATGCCTTTTGACTAAAACACGAGTTGGGATTTCTCTTACCCTTTCTTCTAGTGATAGAGTCATTGCTTAATGGGTTTGGTGTTAAAGTTGGATTGATGAGTTAACCATGTGTAACAATTATGTTCGATTACGTTATTCTTCTTAACATATTTATTCACACACGCACGCACGCATGCATATATATATATATATATAGGAGCAAGATCACATGAGAATGCTCCTTACATGAGCAATGAGAATGAATCTCAGCCACACGATTAGATTAGTGTTACAACACTTGTTCATTATAGTTATACCCCCTAAAAAATTTTGAACCCAAAAAAAAAAACCTAGTTTTTTCGATTTATTTTTCTAATATTCTTTTTTTGGAGTTATATCACTTTTTCATTAGAGTTACATTACTAATTCATAAGAATTATAGCGTGAAAAATTCATTCTCATTTCTCATGTAAGTATGCATTCTCATATGAACTCACTTCTATATGTATGTATATATATAAGAATTCACAAGTAAAAATTAGTAGCAACTCAGAATAAGACAATTGCAAGTACCTCTTCATTGCCATTACGATGGAAATGGCTTGAGAGTTGTGACAATCCTATGCTTATACCTTCAGCAATTGTTGATTATAGAAAGGTCTTCGTGATTATTAATCTAATTGCACCATAAAAGTATAGTGTCGACATCCTCGAATAGAAATTTGTAAAACAAACGATCATACCATTAGAGTTTCCAGCATTCATTGATATACTAACGATGTTTATTTTCAAAAAAAAAAATACTAATGATGTTTTCCCTAAGAAAGATTTACGGTATATTAACATGAAGATCAGTGTGAATATATGTCATCTAGTTTACATGGTAAAGTCTTGTGGAATGGTGGTATCATAAACCAAGGATCAAATGTCGTCTACATCATTGCGCTTAGTAGCTCATTTTTACAATTATACCAAGGAAAAACATGAAAATCAATAAATTGCAGTTTTAGAATATAATATAACTAATAATTCAAAGTTGGTACAAATTAAAGAATTTTATTTTTGAAAAATATATATAAAGTCACGCAATCCGTCCATCTCAAAACATAAGCAACAATTTGACTTTTTCGCTATTTAAATGCTTCATTTTTACCTGATTTATGCTATATGAAAGAAGTTGACCATGATTTTTTTACTAATATATAAAAACAAAAAAAAAATCTCTCAAGTGAATAGGATACCTTTCTCTTCCCGTCTCACTCTAAAAAAAACCCTAACATCCTTCTTCATCAAGTCAAGGGGCTTCCATCCACCACATTTGACAATTTTAAGCACCTAGATATTGTTTACTCTTTCAATCTTCAATGACAAATTATATTTACCTCTTTTTATGAAATACTGTTTTATCCAATCTATTGGTGGGACTTCTCTCCTTATTATGTAAGAGTTTTCATAATCTTCGATTTTCATAGTATGGATAGTATTGATTTATTGATGGTTTGTTATGCTATTCTACAATGGTTATCAATTATTCATCTGTAGATTGTTAAGTTTTTTTTTTTTTACAGCGTAGATAGTTAAGTCATTAAAACAATATCTTCTTGAATTTATGGAACAACAAATCCACTCGTGAAAAAATGTGTTTAGACAAAGAATCCAGAATGTGCCAAATGTTCAAACTAATGTTTTTAGGTTCTTAGTTCTTTCATTGAAAGTTTTTGTTTGACTTTGTTATATTTTTGTTCGTTGTTACTCTTTATTTATCATAGATGTGGTATGGCTTTGATTAATGAAAGTAGTCTTTTAAAATTTCCTTCAAATAAGAAAAACAAATGTGAATACATATAGATTATTTTTAAATTTATCTCAGTGTACATATTCAACATATCAGCTTTTTAAATGAGTGTGCGTTGTATAGGTGCAATGTATGTATAAGATAGAATTGACAAAAATTAGGGGTATTTTTTTTTTTAAAAAAAAAAAAAAACTACCTCTTAATAAAGAAAAAGTTATTTTTCTTTTAAAAAAATGTTATTTGAAAGAAAAAAAAGTATGTAATAGTAGTTAAAAAAAAGGTATAGCTTATAGGGTTATAAGTGAAAAGTGAAAGTTACCTACCTTTGGCTTTAACATCGATTAATAGTCATGCGACACACAATTTGCATTTATATTGGGACAGTTTGAACATTAGCCATTTAGATTGATAAATTGGGATTTATACTTTGCCTCATAAGAAAACTCATGTGACTGACCTTTGATGTTGGTTGAATCATCATCTCTAGAATTAGCCTGGACATCTTCATACTCTTCTGGATGTGGATCTAACATCTTATTTGCACATAATACACTAGAAGGGTCAGTATTTAGATTTTTGGAAGAAGAGATTGTAGCATCACTAGCAACTCTCTTTTTAGGCAAAGTAAAAGCTGGTGCTGGTTTTCCGTTGCCTGCAAACATGATGTCACCTTGGGATGCATTTGTTACTTGAGAAACATCTGACTTCATATCTATTGATATCTCATCATCACCCTTTTTTGTCTGAGTAACTAGTGCATTTGTACCATTTCTTCTAGCATATTTTCTATTCATTTGAGTTTCCTGGAAATTAGTAAAACAATAGGGATTAATAAGCAATCAATATTAGTTAGATTAACAGTTATAACAAAGTTTATTATGAAAAAAAGGCATACTTTCATACTATGGAAGTTTGATCAAGGCTTGTGAGCCTAGCACATTTATGTATCATTTATCTCCAATAATGAACTAGTTATGTAGCTCTTGCAATACACGTGTGTACAGATTCATAGAATCTTTTTTTTCTCAAGTAAAATTAGTACAATCATTTACATAAAGCTCGTACATCCCATTTCTGTTTAATTTTATAATTTATACTTCCCCTCCCTTCCGAATTAAATGCAACAATTTCACCAAGTGGGATCTTGTTAGATTTGTCTCGACGCACTTTCATACAACGTAATTTTTATAATTTTTACTTATATGTAATTATAGATATTTATGGTCAAAATAATATCTCGACATGCATAAAAGTGGATTTATTGCATTTTAATTCGATACGGAGGTAGTATATATCAGGTGATAAAGCTATAGCATATTTACAGTTCGGTGACCGTTTTCATAAAAAAAAAATTGACAATTTTAAAAGTAAAGAGTGGTCTACGTAACAATTGAGGTGAAAACAGTAAACCTCATTCCCTCAAGAAAAAAGAAAAGAAAAGAGTAAACCTCTTGTCCAGGTCTTCCTAACATGCTAACGCTACTAGGCTCTGGCAATCCTTTTCGACCCCTTCTATGCATTCTTGATGATGATGTGGAATCTTGAATTCTGTTAGTCTTTCTCCTGCCGACATAGGATTGGGTAGATCAATTTAATGGTGATATATATATAACAATTAGTCATGAAAAATTCTGCATCAAGTAGTTAGGGCCAAACACTATGTTTACTCAATATCCTTTTTGAGTCTTAAAATATTTTGAAATATTATCCTATATTTGATTTTATGGTAAACTATTAGGATACGTCTCTAGTGTAACATGTTACACCATAACTTATTGTATAATATGGATAATAAAATAGGTTCCAACAAAAATTACATGGATTACACAAATAATGACATGAATCTTATGTCATTGTGTCATTTATTTCATGTCGATTTATTTCTTTTTACCGAAGAAGGGCCCCTTTGTGGGTTGTTACACCTTTAATCATGATGTAACAAATACACCTAAGAACTTCTGTAACTCTTAATAATTTTGATTATCATTGATCACGATTTAATTTTTAAGACAAATCCACAAACGATATTTATAGGAGATATATGTTAGTAAAGCTTGGAAAGTTGGACGGTAGTATCTCTTCGAGTAAGATAAAAAACAAACAGATGATTTTCCTTCTTTTTTTTTGCCTATGACTCATACAAAATATAGAAATGTAAGACTTATACCCCCCCCCCCTCAAAATTCTTTTGTAAGACTTAAAACACTTGGCCACCCAAAAGAACGATCAAGTAGTATGTTCTACCAAGTACCAAGTACCAAGCAATACAAGGATCTTTACCTTCGTGACTCTTCGCGAGATTTTGCATCGATCTCCTTATTAGGTGGATACGTCGGCAAGCTTGATGGGTCACATGCATAAGGCATTGTGTTGAAAAGCTGAGGTAAAACATAAATTAACACAAGCTTGTTATTCTATATAAAAAAAACCAACAAAATATTGGTGCAAGGCCACAAAGTAAACAAATTAAAACATCTAGATATTGTAATGTAGCATAAAATCATTAACTTTGAAAAGTAGTCTTTCAAGGAGCTAGGCTTACACGTAGTAACATCCCCTCAAAATATTTTTCCCTCAAATTTGATAAGTTAAATTGCATTAACACTCTTTTGTAAAGCATCTAAGTAACCTACCAAATAAGTCCCCAACCTTTTTTGATAAAAAACCAAACCCACAACATGTAATTGGAAGGTGGAAGGACTTGCTATTTTGTACTACTATACAATTTTATTTTTTTAAGTTAAGATTAATATTTCTTATCCCCTTCAAAATATTGGTGATAACACCTCAGCTGCCAGCTCAGCTTCCTAAGCAGCTCATTAATTCAACTAACTGATTAGTTAGTTACAAATTCTGTTATGGCTTATTGATTAGTTATAGTTTCTGTTATGCCTTGTTGGCAACCTTCTTGAATTACTCATTACATATAAATACTCTCATGTAATGTTTTGGTACTCAATTAATTCAAGTCTTCACATTCTCTCACATTGAGTGTAATGTGTTCTCTTTCTCTCTTCTTGTTAATCTTTGTTTCTTCTCATCTTTTCCTTGATAATAATTGATCACATTTGATCAATTAACATGGTATCAGAGCCTGGGTTGCGGGTCTCGTCTAAACTGGGTATTTGATCGCTACTAGACAAGGGTTTACCTCGACATGATGTCCAGCCCCTAAGAGGATTATTTCTGATTACCTTTCCAGTTAGCTCTAAATTCTAAAGACACTCACAAGTGAGGGGATGGGTTGAAACCCATGAAATGCCCACTTGTGAGTGTCCCACATTGGAGAAAGAGGAGAGAATAAACCACTTTATAAGATTGGGAGTTACTCCTCCTATCACCAATTGGTTTTAGGAAGGAACCTCCTAGCTTGTAAGTGGACTAAACTCTCCTCCTCCTTATTGGGTTACCCAGGCCCATTTTCATATAATCTAAAAATTAACATGGTATCAGAGCTGAGATTCTCTCTCTGTGAATAACATTCCGCGCATTATCTTTTCTGGTAATCTTCTTTGATTTCTTCTATTGTTTCTGTGATCATTGATGAGTTTCTTCCTTGAATTGTTGAATTCTTGAATTGAGATTTCTAGTATTGTCTAAAACTTCATCTGGAAGTTATAATTGGTTGTTTTTCATCTTGAAAAATTGGTGAAAATTGTTAAATCATGGCTAGTACTGAAGCTAATGCTAATGTTAGGGTTGATCCTACCACTGTTCTTGGTAGCGTTTACTACATTCATCCTGCTGATAGTAGTAACACAAAATTAGTTCATGATTTGTTTGATGGAAATAGTTACAATGATTGGAAGAGGTCTGTAATATTAGGCTTATCTTCTCGAAATAAGTTGGGTTTTGTAGATGGATCTTTGAAATGTCCTGCACCTACTGATGTTGATTATAAAGCCTGACAGAGATGCAATGATCTAGTGCTAGGTTGGCTGTTGTTTTCTTTGGAGAAAAATGTTGCAAAAAGTGTGTGGTTTTGTAAAACTGTCAAAGATCTTTGGAAGGATTTAGAAAAAAGGCATGGTCATACCTCAGCCACACAACAGTTTACTTTGGAACAATCTTTATCAAAGTTACATCAAGAAAAGAATGAACCTATTTATGTTTTCTTCACTAAAATCAAGGCTATATGGGATGAGATAGATAGTATTGATCCATTACCTATATGTACTTGTACAAATTGTACATGTACTTTGTCTCAAAAATTATTACAGTCTCAGCAGAGTAAGAGACTTATGAACTTCTTGATGAAATTGAATGATGATTTTGCTATGGTAAAGACTAATGTTCTTATGATGGACCCCCTGCCAACCATCACTACAGCATACAAAATTTGTATGCAAGAAGAGAAACAAAAAGAAGTTAGTCATTTTGTGCCACAAGAGCCACTTGCTCTTTCTTTTGATAGAAGGAGATATAATGATTGGCTTGGAAAACCTTCTGATTTCATTATTACAAATCTCAATCTAGTGGATCCTCATCTGGTGGATCAAACAACAACCAGAAGTTCTCACCAGGGAACAAGAAACCTTCTCCTTGGTTTTGTGACTACTGTAAAACATCTGGTCATGGAGTTGACAGATGTTATAAGCTTCATGGTTTTCCTTCTTCATGGAACAAAGAAAAGAAGGCTGCAAATATGGTGCAAACTTATGATGATGCTGATGATTCTTATGAATTTTATGATAATCACAAGCAGCCTGATGAGATTAATACCACCATCACTGTTGATCAGTATAAGCAATTGATGTCTCTTCTTGACAAACAGGCCACTAGCACTGAGCAGCAATTAAACACTCCTAAACATGCTAATGCCTTCATAGCAGGTGAAATTTGTTTATTATCCAGTTTTAATGCTGAATGGATTCTTGATAGTGGTGCTACAGATCATATTTGTCATGATCTGTCTTCTTTTCTTTCCTATACTCATATACTAGATGCTGCTGCTAGTATTACAATTTCAAATGGCACTAAAGTCTCAATTTCTCACATAGGTAGTGTTCAATTGAATGATCATATTATCTTGAAAGATGTGCTTCATGTTCCTGGTTTTTAGTTTAATCTTGTTTCTCTTCACAAATTATGTTTGGATATGGATTGTGAAATCAAGATTAATGCTCATTCTTGCCTGATTCAGGGGCCTTAGCTGACCCATCCACAAGTTCTTGGTAGATTGAAGCAAGGACTTTACTGTACTGATTCATCCAGTTCCAATACTGTTTTGTCTCCTACTGCACATGCTAGTGTAGTTTTTACTCCTAATGACATAGCCAAATTATGGCATCTAAGGTTAGGTCACCTTCCTTTCAAGCAATTGAGCTTGATTAAACCTGAACTTGATCTTACACACATTTCTAATTGTATTCGTCAACTATGTCCAGCAGCCAAACAAACCAGACTGCCCTTTCCACATAGTTCAATAAAAACATGTAATCCATTTAAGTTGATACATGTAGACATATGGGGTCCTTATAGAAATTCTACTCATACAGGTTATAAGTTGTTTCTCATAATTGTAGATGACTTTACCAGATGTACATGGATTCATTTTCTTAAAAATAAATCTGATGCAATTCATGTTCTACAAGATTTTGTTCAATATGCTGTTACTCAATTTAAATTCCCTGTTGTTGCTGTAAGATCTGATAATGCCAAAGAGCTTACTGAGGGTGCTATACTGAATTTCTACAACTCAAAAGGTATTGTGTGCCAAAAGAGTTGTGCTGACACTCCACAACAAAATGGTGTTGTGGAGAGAAAACACAGACATCTGCTTGAAGTTGCCAGGTCTTTGTTTTTCCAAGCCAAATTACCACCTTCTTACTGGAATGAATCCATACTAGCTGCTGCTCATATCATCAACATATTGCCTCTACAATCTTTACAAAATGTTTCTCCTTACTCTAAGTTATATGGTCACTCACCCAACCTTGCTCATCTCAAATCCTTTGGCTGCCTTTGTTATGCATCCACCCTCAAACAAAACCGTTCTAAGTTTGATCCTAGAGCACAACCTTGTGTATTTCTAGGCTACCCTCCACATCAAAAGGCCTATAAATTACTTAACCTTCACACCATGAAAATCCAAGTTAGTAGAGATGTTATCTTCCATGAAAAGCACTTTCCATTTCATCTCTCAACTTCTTACACCTCTCCACTTCCTTTCTTTATCCCCACTTCTACTCAACCTACACCATTATCTCATTATGATTTCCCTGATATTTTCTCCTGTACTCCTCAGCCCACAACTCCTTCTATTCCCTCATCTTCATCTTCTCCTACCCCTATTCCTTCTACTAACTCTCCAGCCCCTTCTATCTCATCTCCTCCTCCTCTCAGAAGATCTTCTAGATCAACTAAACTCCCCTCTCATCTTACTGATTTTCATTTTTCTCTTCCCCACAAACACACAACTGCCCTTACACATCACTGGTGTAATTTAGTCCAGTTTGACATCATTCCTTCTTCTCATAAAACTCTCGTCTCTTCTTTAACTTTCCAAGTACCTACTACTTACAAGGCTGCTTCTAGAGATCCTAATTGGGTTACTGCCATGGATAAAGAGTTACAAGCTCTTGTTCATAACAATACCTGGGATGTTGTACCTTCGCTTCTGAAAAAAAAACACATAGGCTGCAAATGGGTTTACAAAGTCAAGTTGAAATCAGATGGAACCTTAGAAAGATACAAGGCTATGCTTGTAGCTAAGCATTTTACTCAAAAATTTGGTATTGATTACCAAGAGACCTTCTCTCCTGTTCTGAAAATGGCTACTGTCAGAAGCCTCATGCTATTGCTGCTTCACAACATTGGGATATCTTCCAACTTGATGTCAATAATGCTTTTTTGCATGGGGACCTTCATGAGGAGGTGTACATGAAAATGCCAGAAGGTGTTCCTAATCCTCTCAATAATGTTTGCAAACTCAAGAAGTCCTTATATGGCTTGAAGCAAGCTTCAAGACAATGGTTTGCAAAACTTGTTTGTGAACTTACACATCAAGGTTTCCTTCAGTCTAAACATGACTACTCTTTGTTCATCAAAAAGTCAAGCAACAAAATGACAATTGCAGCTGTTTATGTTGATGATATTATCATCACAGGCACTGATCCTACATCTATTCAGTCCCTTAAACATCATCTTGACAGAGTATTCAGCATCAAGGACTTGGGCAGGCTTCATTTCTTCCTGGGAATTGAAGTAGGTTATTCTGCTGATGGCATATCTCTTACTCAACATAAGTTTACCAAGGAACTTCTCCAATTTGCTGGCATTTCTTCTACTAAAGCAGTGGATACTCCTCTGCCTCTCAATCTTAAATTATTAGCTGATGAATGAGCTCTTTTCCATGACCCTAAGTATTATAGAAGTGTGGTGGGCAAGCTGAACTTTCTGACAAACACCAGGCCTGATCTTAGCTACACTGTGCAAACCTTAAGTAAGTTCATGCACTCTCCCAGGGTACCACACTACAATGCTTTGGTTCATGTACTCAAATATGTTGCATCCACTTCAGGTCAAGGTATTTTGATGAAGGTCATTGATTCTCTTTCTCTACAAGCCTATACTGATAGTGACTGGGGGGTTTGTCCCAATTCTAGGAGGTCTATTTCAAGCTATGTTTTACTTCTTGGTTCTTCCCCTATTAGTTGGAAGAGTAAGAAACAATCTGCAGTGTCAAAATCTTCTTCTAAGGCTGAATATAGAGCTATGTCGAATCCTGCTTCTGAAGTTCAATGGCTTGTTTGGTTGCTTGAAGAGCTGGGTATTGTAAATCTTAAACCTGTCCGCCTCTATTATGATAATCAAAGTGCTCTACACATAGCACATAACTCAGTATTCCACGAACGAACCAAACACATTGAAATACATTGTCACTTTACACGTGACAAAATCATTAAAGGTCTTCTTGATGCCAAATACATGCCTACTCAACAGCAATTGGCTGATGTATTTACTAAAGTCCTCCCTTCTGCTAAGTTTCAACAGCTTGTTTCCAAGCTAGGCATGCTTCACTCTGCAGCTGCTTCCCTGCCTAGCTTGAGGGGGGTATTGGTGATAACACCTCAGCTGCCAGCTCATCTTCCTAAGTAGTTCATTAATTCAACTAACTGATTAGTTAGTTACAAATTCTGTTATGGCTTATTGATTAGTTACAGTTTCTATTATGCCTTGTTGGCAACCTTCTTGAATTACTCATTACATATAAATACTCTCATGTAATGTTTTGGTACTCAATTAATTCAAGTCTTCACATTTTCTCACATTGAGTGTAATGTGTTCTCTCTCTCTCTTCTTGTTAATCTTTGTTTCTGTTCATCTTTTCCTTGATAATAATTGATCACATTTGATCAATTAACACACAAAAAAAATATATTTCTTATATAAATGGGAGGAAATTGGAGATCGGACTATGTAGGGTCAGGAAATAGGATTGGAACACTGGTTACAAGGATGAAATTAAAGGATGACCTCCAATTAACCCACTAGATCAATCTTAAGTCTTTCTGTAATACTCCTTTCGTTTCCAAAACTTTTTCCTAATTTGACCAATTTTCTCTCACGAAAAGATTCCAAATAAGAACAGCAAAAGAAAATCGAGTGAGCATTATATATGACACATGTTTTTCATATTAGTTTATCATTAATCCATTACTCTACACGTGATATTATTTCGGACCTAATGGAGTATATAACTAATATAAGTATAACTCTAAATAATAAATTATTGTATACTATTATCTAATTTTAAAAATACATATTTACAGTTTCATTTTATTTTTTAAAAAAAAAAATTGCAGTTACCTGAGAATTTAAGGCAGAGGCAGCAGTCCCACGATTCTTTGGATCAACTGATAAGAGGTTCTCTAATAAAGTGACAATATGCTCCGGAAAAGTTTTAAACCTTTCTCGCAGTGAACTTTCGTATGGAGCTTGAGGTTTAAACATGCTAGAATGAGGCAGCTTTGACTTGTTCCAGTACTCATCTGGCGGTGATCCAGAAAGCTTGAAGATTTTGTGCAATTGCTCAACCTGTACACATTAATTACCATCACCATTTGATTAAGCATTAGTTAAGCACATCAATTTACAAGTGCGTCTTGAGTATAACGTATTATACCATAACTATTTCATAACATGTATAATGACATTGATTCCAATAAGAATCACAAGAATCTTGTGTGTCATTTTATCATTTATTTCATGTCATTTGAGTTCTTTTTACAAAAGACATGGTGGTTTATGTGTTGTTTACACCATAAATTATTGTGTAACAATTACACCGAAGAATTTATGTCAATCTATACTAACATATTGAAAAGTGTTTTAAAGCAAGTCTACGCGTCATGTGACACTCACCCTTTAGTTGTTACATACCATGTCATCATTACGCACATTAAAAAATTTGACAATAAAGGTCTGAACTATAGATGATAATTTTTTAAAAGAGCTAAACTATTGATTAACATGTGTATTCCTAAGAAAAAAAAGTTTAGAGTTCAAGGTATTGAGTCCTCTTTCAATCATTATTTTACACCATGCAATATTTATCGTCCTATCATCAATAACTAATAAGTCACATGGAAGGGTTCGACATGGTTGAAACAACCACCATTGCACTCATATTAATCTTATAAATGGAAAAAAAACTTTGTCTACCTACTAAGGGTCTGTTCTCCCCAACTTATTTTCAATTCAGTTCAGTTCAGCTCTAATTAGTTCAGCTCCAATCAGTTCAGTTCAGTTCAGTTAAGCTTCATTCTTTTATAACCATTTTGTTAAATATTATTATTATTATGTTGGTATAATTTATTTTACTGATTACTCTTATTATTATTATTATTATTATTATTATTATTATTATTATTATTATTATTATTATTATTATTATTATTATTATTATTATTATTATTATATCATTACAATTAAGTATTATTATTATTATTATTATTATTATTATTATTATTATTATTGTTGTTGTTGTTGTTGTTGTTTCTATATATTGTTGTTGTTTATTATAGCTTTACTCATTATTTACTATTATTATTAGGAGGAACATGGTTTAGGTCAAAGCACAAATAAATCCACGTTTTTTAGCCTATAAACCAATCAAATCGCGTCAAGACGTTTTATGATGTAATTTTCGCGGTCCAACCCAATCATTATTTTTATTACTAAATATTATTACATTATTAAATCTAATTATTAAAATAGTAATATTAATTTACTTCTTAGATATTATTGTTATTATATATCATCATCAAGTATTAATATATTAATAAAAATAATATAAAATAATTATTATTAATTATTATTATCATTAATTATTATTATTATTATTAATTTATGATTATTAATATTATATATTTATAGCTATCATTTAGAAGTATCCAAAATACTATTATTATTATTATTCATTATTATTACTTGTCATTATAATTATTATTTAATATTCATATTATTATTGTTTACATATTATTTATATATTTATTACATTCAATTTAATTCAATTTAATTCAACTTAATTCAATTCAATTCAATTCAGTTCAGTTCAATTCAATTCAGTTTAGTTTTAGTTTAGTTCAGCTCCAATCAGTTCAGTTCAGTTGTTTTATGCCAAAGAGAACATGCCCTAAGTAAGTTACCCACCGCTAACACATGCTAGTGATAATAGTGATAGTGGAAAAATATTTATAGTACACCTGGGTGTACCATGCTCATGGTACACCCAAGACTATTTTCTCCAAATGAGCTCAGCATGGTACAGCCAAGACTATTTTTCTCCAAATGAGCAAAATGAGCAAATGAGCATAATGAGCAAAATGAACAAATGAGCAAACAATTCTATTCATTTAAAAAAATGAGCAAACACTTTTATTACAAAATGAGCAAATTAGTAAATGAGCAAAATGCCCATATGAGCAAATTTGGTGTCAAATGAGCATCTAAAGTTCTAATTTATTACAAAAATACCCGTGGGTGTACCATGCTCATGGTACACCCGGGTGTACCATGAGTGAACTCGTGATAGTGCATTATAAGTCGACATTATTAATAATTTTTAATACTTTATTAATGGTGCATTGTCTACCCATTAGATGTGTAGCAATGTGGATCACGGGAAATAGAGAGTGTATACCTCGGTTTTACCCTTGAGAATAGGCTTGCCAATGAGCAATTCAGCAAAAACACAACCCGCACTCCACATATCAACATACGGTCCATAATTTGTTGATCCAAGTAATAGTTCTGGAGGTCGATACCATAATGTTACTACACGACTGGTAAGAGGTTGTTGCTTGGTCCTTGTGCTCATGAAGTTTGCCAATCCGAAATCAGCCAATTTTAATACCCCCTCATTGTTTAGTAATATATTTGAGGTCTTTATATCTCGATGCAGTACACCTTTTCCATGACAATAATCTAACCCGTAAAAGATTTGTTGCATGAAGCACTTTATCTGCATGCACATTGTTTTCCAAACTTTACTCTTTTCATGACTTGTGGAGAAAAATAGATTAGGATACTTCAAATATCTAAGGATATAACTAAAGCCGATCATGGTCCAGACCATAACCAACAATAGTGGGAAATTTTTGGCTTAAAATATCGTACTGGTCAAATATCACAATGAAACATAGTTAGCCCAACTTCAGGAAATTGGTGTGGCCAAACGCACTTAAAACCGACATACTTCCCCAGTTTCAAAATATAAGGCACACATGATGTTCAAGGTTAAACTTTGACCATCAACTACTTACCATTCATGTTGGTAAAAAATCTTAAGAACTATACTTTTATAATAACTTTCAAGACAAATCTAATGATACGTTTCTGTAATTTTTATTTGTCATGTTATAGAAGATATTTACATTTAAAATTTTATAAAACGTTGGTGTCTTATATTACGAAATGAAAGGAGTGGTCAAAAAAGGGTGTACCTATGATTGGGTCAGGCTGTACTTGATCAGCTCTAGAATTAGATAGAAGTGTAAAAGGAACTAACCTGAGCCTCGGTGAAGGTGACTTCAGGACAAGAGAGGAGACCAGAAAGATCATGCTCCATATATTCAAAAACAAGGTATAAGCTGCAAGAAGCTTTTGATGTAATCAAACCATGTAGCTTTATTATATTTGGATGGTCAAGCTTGCGGAGAATTGTTATTTCTCTTGCCATAAATCGGACGCTCTCTGGGTGATAATTGTCGAATCTCACCTTCTTTAGAGCCACAATTCTTCCTGTAGCATGTTCACGTGCTCTAAACACACTACTGTATGTACCTTGTCCAATCTACGCAATTTTTTTAAAATTAGTGCACTTTTCTTATAAAGCAATTACGTCTATATATATGTTTGTATACGACAGTTGAAAATGATTCTTTTAACGGAAATATACTAAATTTAGTGTTTTTCTGAAATCATTTGCAATGTTTATTTATCCAAGGTGAAAAAGTCGCACATTCTGGTTTTGCACCAAAACAAACATCATATGAATGAGACTTATAAATAGAGGCGGCTAAGGCCATGTGCAGGGTGAGCAACTACACAAGGCCCCCAAAATTGAAGCGCCCAATTCGATTAGTTGTCCTTTTAAAGAGGAAAAAAACCTAACTCTAATTACATATTATTTCTTTTCAATTTTATAAAGTGTAATGTTAGATGCAAAAGTAAAGAAATTTCTATGTGTTTCTTCTCCTCATAATCTCCAAAAAAGACCATTAATGACTCTCCCATCTCTTCCTTTTCAACAAAAAAAAATATTTAATTTTAAAATTTAGTTTAACACAGGGCCCCTAGTTTTTTGAGACCGTCCTGAACTTAAACATTTAAAACAAAGAAAAAATGTGGACTTAGTCCAAAACGATGGGTCATAGAAACTAGTCTTGGAGCTCTAACCATGAGCGCGAAGAAGAACCCAAGATTGGTTTTATATTCATCAGTAACGTTACATTACCTTATCTAATTTCTGAAAACCATCCGCACGAAGAGGAACCCAACCATGAATAGCTTCTCCAGCAACAGCAGTCAGCCAAGTAGGCCAACCCGCGGCAGTTTGCTCAGCAACAACCTGACTCTTGTTGGATGATCCAAAACGTAAGTTTAACGAGAAAGTAGAATTAGAAGTTTTACTCTTTGCTCCCTTCAACTTTTTACCACTTTTCTCATTAATAAGATCGTCATCGAATCCCACCGAATCTCCTTCCTCAGATGATAATCTCCTTACAGGTAACAATTGTGTTTCCGCATAAGTTTGGCTTTGGTTGTTTCCATTTGTTGTTGTGCTGGATGGACAAGGACCACCTTGACGTTGATTATTATTTGTCGTCGACCTTTTAAGACGAATAATCCCCTCCAAATCGTCGACAGCAGGCGAGGCCGACACCGCCCGCTTCGAAGATATGCACCCCATATGCTAATAAGGTATGTCCATAAAACTATGGCACTCAAAGTTTTAATATGAATGTTTTTGTTTAAGAGGAAAATGAGGGGAAAACAAAGAGTTTTCAATTTGATCGACCCAGTTAAGCTGAAGGAAATGGATGGGTCGATGCAAATATGGGGGGGAAATTTGGGGGGCTTGAAGTTTGCCAAACTTCTTTTTTTTCTTGGGGAATTCTAGTTTCCTTTTTGTTCACTTTCATATTAAGATAATCTCCGATAGTTTTGGCTAGAGACGAGAGAAAATTTTGGGAGAAGATCATATATTCTAAAATTAGACTATTGGTTGATTTAGGAATATAATATGACATTGTTAGTTGGGTGTTTTTACGAGCTTGTCCCAAATTATAATGATGGTAGTTGAATAAATTAATGCAGAGACAGCCACGAGGACAACTGATGTAGACGAGATTTGATTTCAAGTCTTGGGCGCTACCTCTTAAGACCTTAACCAATCAAACTAATTGTCATCTACTGGGAGGTTAAGTGAGTAACATCGAGAAAGCTTACGAACAAATAAACAAACAAGCGATAAAAAAAACTCAAGACAAATCTATTCGGTGTCTTTTACACCATCAAGCTAGGTTATGAGCCGATTCTATCTGATTCTGCAAAACCTTCATTACTGGACACGACGAGAAATCTTTTGCTAGGGTTCGAATTTGAGATATCGTCCATTTTATTGTAATATCCATATCTTTATCCGAGCGCAAAAGTTGCACAAGTATTTGGGACATCAGTGAAGAGATGGAGATGATAATGTCCTTCATTCCTTACCGATGCTAGTGCCCGAAGACAGGTTGTTGCTCTAGTGAAAATGGCTGACGGAGCATAGCAAAAAAAAACCTTTTTTAACTAAAGTGTGTATGTAGGGGGTTCATAGAAGCAACCCAAGCCGCACCTCCCATGTTTGTGGCCTTATCCCAAGAGCCATCCAATTGGATAGTAATTGGTGGACCACCACGAACCTGTTGTCCTATATCCGCAATATGACACCCAAGAGGTGTAAAAGGATCCAAACGAGTTTTTAGTGGGATCACGGTGCTCTTGAATAATGATGGAATTTATATGCTAAAGATGTAGTTGACCTTGCTTTTTTGGGTTGGTAATTATTTGGAGTAGCAATGTATATGTGTGGGAAGTAAAAAAAATGATGTATAAAGACTTTTTTTATTGGCTGTAATTCATCAACTTTAGAACAAGGCTTTGTTATTTATAACATTACAAGGTCGGTACATCACATTTCACCAACATCTTGTATAATATTCTACTAAACTCTAGATTTATGACTTACCAATTTTTCTGATCCTTGTTGGTACTCATGTTATCAACTATCTGACTGATGCTCGTGTCACCAGCCATCGTCTAAAATATTTTTTCTTCAAATTTTCTTGTGTTTGTTAGTGCTCATGTCACCAATCTTTCTCGCTAATGCTCTTGTCATTAGTAAACTTCAAAATAAAGTTTCTTCTTGATTTTCTTCGCCAAAATTGGCAATATCATCATTTTTCTTGGTCTTGCAATTCTTTCCTACATGATCAAACCTTTTGTATTCCCAGCATTGTGGGTTTCCTTTGGGCCAACAATTTGCAGTATCATGGTTAATCTTTTTGCAAATATTGCAGGATAGTTATTTATTCATACCTTTCAATTATTTTTGTTCGTTTTCATCCCCAAAATTTTTCTTGGGCATTTTCTTAACTTTTGCTGCAAGAGCAGTCTCAATTATTTTTTCATCGACATGTCGATTTTTCCTTTGTTCATGGGACTCCAAAGATCCCATAAGTTACTCCACCGTAATTCTTGATATATCTTTTATTTCTTCAATAATAGCAACAATGTTATCATATTTTGTTGTTAATCTTAATAAAACCTTCTTCACAATTTTTTCATCTGAAATTTCTTCTCCATATGATTTCATTTGGTTCACTATTTCTATTACCTTTCAAAAATAATCTTTTATTGATTCCCCTTCTTTCATTTTTAAGTTTTCAAACTCTCTTATTAGAGACTAGAGTTTGATACTTCTCACCTCGCTATCTCCATGAAATTCTTGTTGCAGGATCTCCCAAGCCTCCTTTGCCGTGTTGGCTCTTAAAATTCTTTGAAATATTATATCTGTGACCGCATTTTATATTTAGATATAATACCTTAGCATCCTTCATTCTTTCATCCTCGAGCTGCTTTTTTTGAGCTTCAGTTAGGATACTCTCGTCTTCTTACTCCGTATATCCTTTATCAACATAACTCCACAACCCATGAGATTTAAGTAATGTCTTCATTTTAATTTTTCAAAAATCATAATTTTCTCCCCCAAAAATTGGTATTGGAAAAGTTGGGTTGTTGAGTGCCATTATGATTTATGTTGTGTTTGGATTAAATGTATTTTGGCTAAAGTAGTGAGGCTTTGGGAATTTTGACTCAGATACCACTGATGGAATTTATATGCTAAAGATGTATTTGACTTTGCTTCTTTGGGTTGGTAATTATTTGGAGTAGCAATGTATATGTGTGAGAAATAGAAAAAGTGATGTACAAAGTCTTTGTTTTATTGGCTGTAATTCATCAACTTTACAACAAGGCTTTGGCATTTATAACATTACAAGGTCGGTACATCATATTTCATCGACTTCTTGTATAATATTCGACTAAACTCTAGATTTTTCTACTTCCTATAGTCTAGCTACTGAGATAAGTAGATATTAGGTAGTAGATTATTCTACTCATTTTTACTATATCATTCTATTACAAACATATTATCTAGAATTTTCAAGATTAATATTTTAACGGTTATTTCACCAGATACCCCCGACAAATCAAGAAATTCACAATATACCCTCAATGTTTCAACAATTCACCATATACCCCTGACTTTTCATTTTTGTGCACCAAATACCCTTTTTTTAACTACCGTTAACTCCCCGTTAACTTTATTTACCATTTGCCACAATTAACTCCTAACCTAAAATCTAAACCTAATCCCTAACCCTAATCTAATTACTAACCCTAAAATCTAAACCCTAACCCTTAATCCTAATCCCAACCCAGCCCCCTCCCCCTCCACCATCCCTCCACCATCCCCCCACAGACCCTCCCTCTACCGCAACCTCCACCCCTCCCCCCGCCGCAACCCCCAACCCCTCCCCTCCCTCCGTCGCAACTCCCACCCCTCCCCCTCCTCCCGTCGCAACTCCCACCCCTCCCCTCCCTCTGCCGCAAACCCCACCCCCTCCCCTCCCTCTGCCGCGACCACCCAACCCCTCCCCCTCCCTCTCTCGCAGCCCGCGAAGTGTTTTCGAACACCAAACCCCCACCCCTCCCCTCCCTCTGTCTTCTGTTTTCGAACACCAAACGCGACGAATTTCCAACGAAGTTTTCTCTCTCCTCTGCTTGCCGGAGCTGGCGTCGCAGTCACGTTTTTCTCTCCCTCCTTCGTCGCTTTTTCTCTCTGTCTCTCCGGTGTTCGAAGGGGAAGGGTGGGGGTTTGGTGTTCGAAAGGAAGGGTGAGGGGTGGTCGCTGTTCGAAGAGGAAGGGTGGGGGTTTGGTGTTTGAAAGGGAAGGTGAGGGGTGTTCGGCGAACAGACGAGCAGGGGGTGGGGAGGCCGGCGGTGATGGAGGCGCAGGGAGTGGGGAAGGCCGGCGGTGGGGGAAGGGGGAAGGGTTGGGGCTGGCGGTGGGGGAGGTCGAGGGTGGGGTGGAAGGGAGGGTAGGGGCTGGGCTGGGGTGGAAGGGAGGGGGTAGGGTTGCCAAAGAGTTAGGGTTAGGGTTAGGGTATGGGTTTAGGGGAAGGATTAGAGTAAGGATTAGGGTTGGTTTAGGATTAGGGTTAGGTTAGATTAGGGTTAGGGTTAGGGTTTAATGATGGCAAAATCGTAAATAAAGCTAACTGTGACTTAACGGAAGTTAGGAAAAGGGTATCTGGTGCACGTTTTCGAAAACTCAAGGGTATACGGTGCATTTCTGAAACATTGAGAGTATATGGTGAATTTCTTAATTTGTCGGGGGTATTTGGTGAAAAAACCGATATTTTAACAAACAAAAGTGGAATGTTACTTTTTTTTCTCTCTCTAACTGAGAGCCTCTCTCTCTAGGAAACTGGAGCCCTCCTCAATCCCTATCAAACTTTCACTCAACCCCTCAATCCCTATCAAGCTTTCACTCAACCCCCTTTACCCACAAAATCTCCCTCATCTCTCAATTTAACTTCTATTAGCTACTGCTATCCTGTCTGTTCTTTCTTTGTTTTTTTTCACTCAAAAAATTATCAAGGTGTTTATTTGCCCTCCCTTCAGGCCATCTTACCAAATGTCTGAAAATTTCATTGACTTTGATAGTTTCCCTCCATATGGTATCAAAAAGATGGGACCAATAATTCCATCTCAATTTGGAGACATGCAGCCAGCGGATGTGATATATCCAATGTCGGTGGTTGGGCAATTCAAGGATTATCGTGATTTCACTGTTCACCAAATTCAAAACTGGGTCAACTCCTGCTGTTTTACCAACGAACCTATTAGGGTGGAAAAGGTGGGTAGAACCTTCTTCTTCTATTGCACAACTGAAAACGATAGAGATAACTTGTTAGCAAAACGTTTTGCATGTTTCCAAGGAGGACTAATATGCTTCAAATGCTGGTTTCCAAGTGCGACTGTTAGGAGTTTTAATTTTGCCTCGTACCCTCTATGGGTAAGAGTTGAGGGGATACCCTTAACCTCAAATAAGGCGCATGTAGCAAGAAGGGCCTTAGAAAAATTAGGCCGGATTATCCGTTTTGACGAGGCGTCGTTGCGAGAAGTGCCAAAGGAGTTTATTAGGGCAAAGGTATATGTAGAGATGCATAAACCCCTTATCCCGGGTTACTTTTATGAGTATTCGAGCAATCATTTCAAGTGGATCGACTTCAGATACGAAGGGGTCTTTGTTTTTTGCAAAAAGTGTAGGATCATTGGGCACAAGGCGCCAAGGTGTAGAATGTCGCTGGAAGAAGCCCACCTACAATCTGGAGCTAGAATGGCGGAAGTCTGTATTTCGAGGCAAAACTTATTAGTAGGGCATCCTCCTTCCCCATGTTATTCTAATAAGATCATAGGGCTAAGAAGGATTGAAGTGTTAAGAACGTCTCGAAATGACCTAATTGTGGATCCTTCAGATGAGATTCCTTTTGCGGCCAATTTCGTTAGCTCTGCCTCAGAGACGGAATCTTCAAGCTCAAATGACAATCCGGGGCCAGGTAATGGGTCGTGCTCCCGGAAAAGGGAACGACAAGCATCTCCAAGTGATGACGATGATGAAAGGGGGTGAAAGAGACCCCTATGGGAAAGGAGAAACTTTAATCTTCCGCAGAATTTGCAAATTGAGAGAACCAATAGGGGTCAGGGTTGTGCCAATAAGTCAAGGAACCCAGTTGGTAAAGGAAAAAATCATAGGCATCATCCTGACAACATAGAGAAAACTGGGGCAAAACGAAAGTTAAAAGTGAGCCCAAGCTCAGTCAATCAAAGTAAAAGAGCCAAGCATACAGAAAACTGGGTGGAAAAATGGGTTAAGATCTTTAAGAGCTTCCAAGGTCAGATTTATTTTCGCTTTATTGATATTTGTTATGGCATAAGTTTAATAGAGACTCCTCCCTATAACCTAGTCTTTCATAATTACTATCCTCTTCTCCCTTCACAATTGGCTTTTAATGCTTCAAGCAACGAGTGGAAAAATGTAGATGACTGCCAGTTATTTGTGTCTAGACCTCTCAAGTACCCTAAGTAACTGATAGTTAGGTTAGAAAACCAAGTAGAAAAATGTAGGTCTGCATTAATGGAGGGTCGCTCTTTTTCTCTTGATCTCCCTCTACTGAGCACTATTGACTACCCCCGTAGTCATTACTATCCTGATTTAGGTAGGGGATCATTTGGGTTGGATAATTATGAAGAAATGCCTATTTATAATCTCAACAACCTGTACTTTACATCTAAAGTTCAAAACTCCCCCCTTATTAGGGATATTTATACCAGAGTGTACTTCAACACATTGACCCATCCCTTTCTTTTATTCCCTTATTCTTCTTCAAACTTTTATTCTTCCTCTGTCATCTTGCTTCCTACCCCAAAAATGAAAGTCCACCTAGATGAGCTAGACGTACAATGGATAAGTAGTCTTGGGCCGCTGGAAATAGATCACTCTAGATTTTATTTCCCCACTGAATGACCCTTTTCTACCCCCTTGTGAAGAAGGATCTAACCACTTGCCAAGAGTATGTCTACTGGACTTTTTCAGAAGTGCCCCTAGACCAAGCCCACAAAATTCCTCTTCAGCCCAAAGTGAGGATTCGTCCGATTCCTTCACCTTTCCAAGCCCAGTTGTAGAAGCTCAAAAATTTCGCCTAGGAGACCCCCAACCCAGGTGATGGAGTCTGGATCCTACTTTAAGTCTAAAGGACCAAAAGACCCAGTTCCTACTCAGCCAGAAATCAAGTTGGGCTAAGAAAAGGTAATTATGCTCCCTGGGGCCTTACGCCCAACTATACCTTTTTCTATTAGATTTGGGTGCTCCTCGCATAATTTTGAAGTTGGGAATTCGAGTATGCTTAGTGAACCAGATCTTGGGCCAATAAAAGATGGCATGGGCCGAAAACATGAAAAGAACAAGGGAATGTTAGAAGAGGCATTTTATTCGGCAGATTCTGACCTCAGTAGGGCCCAGGAAACAAAGGAATTCTAATGAAAAAATCCGGAAGGAGCGTGCTCTAAGAAACAAGGAAAGAGGAAAGAAGAAGTTGGGATGGGTTGGTAGCTTTTGGGCTAAGCTCAAAATTTCGTATGAGAAAAGATCTCAAGAGAATGTAGAAGTTGGAGGCCAGCTTGAAACAATAGAGGAAGGTAAGGATGAAGAAGGACCAGTAAAAAAGCGTTGCAAGTTCCAGAAACTGTATCAAGGGAGGTCAAAGTTTAAGTTTGGGCTCAGTGAAGATGACATCTTGAAGTCAAGTTCAGAGGAGGTGGCCGGTGAGTCAGATGGGTGTGGCGGCTGGCCCAATGCAGCCCCCAACAAAATTATGAAGGTTGGGGCATGGAACTGTCGGGGTTTAAACTCTACTAACGACCCGACGGTTCCGTTTTTAAAATGGTTTGTTAGTAGTCAAGCTTTGGACTTTTTATCTTTAGCAGAGACTAAAAGCTCGGTGAAAGAGCTTGAACCTTGTATTGCTAGTCTAGGTTTTAGTGGTTGGGGGGCTGTGATTCAGTTGGTCTCTCTGGAGGCCTAATTTTGTGCTGGGGTAGCTCAATTACAGTCAAAATCTTATTTTCTTCCCAAAATTATGTATGTTGTGAAATAGTAGATGAAAAAAATGTAGTTTTCTACTTGGTATGTGTCTATGGGGCTCCTGTGCTTGAAAACCGACAGGAAGTCTGGAACACCATAAGGGCCTTCATTTGGTCACACCCAGGGAAACATGTGCTGCTAGGGGACTTTAACCAGGTTGAGTATGACCATCAGAAATTGGGAGGGAATAAAGACTTTAAAGGAGGAATAGATTTTAGTAACTAGAAAATGGATTGCTCAATTTTTTATCTCTCTTACCATGGAGTACAATTTACTTGGACAAATAATAGGACAGGGAACCATGCTATTTTTGAATAACTTGATAGAGCATACTGCAATGATACTTGGAAATTAGCATTCCCTAATGCATTTGTTGTTAACTTTTCCATTTTCATTTCGGACCATGGCCCGATCTTAATGGATTGTTACTCATCTCATGAAAAGAAAAAAAGACCCTATAAACTGGAAGCTTGGTGTCTTGGTTTTAAGGAAGTTGAACAAATCTTTGTTAACTCTTGGTCCTCTTCGTGCTCAGGGTCAGCCCTGTTTAAGGTCCAACGCAAACTCTCAGTCTCTAGTTCTAAATGCAAGACTTGGTGTCTCAATTTTAAAGAAAAAAATAAAATTCATTGGGACCAAATTACTCATGACCTAACTGAGCCCCAAGAAAGCTTAGGAAATGCCTCACCCTCCCTCCCTTGGGCCGAAGTGAAGAAAGGTCTCAGAGCCTCAACCGATATCAAACTAGAATACTGGAAACAGAGAGCAAGGACAAAATGGGATGGGCTTGGGGACCAACCCACCAGTTTTTTCTACAAATGCACAAAAATAAGGCAGGGGAAAAATGAAATACGGGCCATAAAAAATAGGGATGGGGACTAGCTTACGGATCCAGGGGATGTGAAGAAAGAACTCGTTGATTTTTATAAAGATCTCTTCACAGGAAATGCAAACTTGAATTGCAATGAGGATGCCTTTAGGGAATGGGCTGGGCCTATGACCCAACTGAATGAATCCCAAATAAATATGCTCCTAAAGCCTTTTACGCAAACTGAAGTAAAGGAGGCAATGTTTAGTATGAAACCTAACAAATCGCCAGGGCCAGATGGTATCCCTCCAGGGGATCTTCAAAAACTCTGGCATATAGTGGGAGAGGAGATTGGGCAAGCCACAAGAAACTTTCTGGAGGGGGGTTTTATGCTCAGGGAAACAAACAGAACTTTCATTGCCCTTATACCCAAAGTAGATAGACCTGTGGAAGTAAGCCAATTTCGACCAATCAGTTTGTGTAACTCGACCTACAAGCTGATTTCTAAATGTATGGTCCGTAGATTACAACCTTTGATGAAGTATCTTATAGGGGGAAATCAGAATGCTTTTGTGCCAGGTCGTTCGATAAATGACACCTGCATCATTGCTCATAAAATGCTCAATTCTGTAAAGAAAAAGAAGAAAGGGGGGCAATACTCTATGATCTTAAACCTGGACTTAAACAAAGCTTATGACAGAATCAAGTGCAGCTTTGTAAAAGAGGTCCTCAAATCTGTGGGATTACCTAATCTGTGGATCCAGCTTATTATGGAATGCATCACCTCAGTCACATATTCGGTGCTTATTAATGGGGAACCGGTTGGTCAAATTACACCAAAGGCGGGACTAAGGCAAGGGGATCCGTTGTCACCATACATTTTCATTCTATGTATGGAAGTCCTTTCGAGGAAATTAATACACCATCAAACACAGGGCTTAATTCAAGGCCTGAAGATCAATCGCAGAGCCCCAGAAATCTCACACTTGTTTTTTGCAGACGATGCCCTATTTTTCCTCAAAGGCACGATGGGTAATGTGGGTAAGCTTCGAAATATTCTGGATATGTTCTGTGAATTCTCGGGAGAAATGGTTAATACACAAAAATCATACACGGTCTTCAGTAGAAATACACCAAGGAAATTTGTTACGTTATTGAATAAAGGTTTCAAAGTGACGAACAAGGAAAAACTAGGGAAATATCTAGGATGCCCTATGGATGTTACGGGTCATTCTCTGAGCACGTTTAAACACATCCCTGAGAAGATATCAAAAACAATCTCATCATGGCAATATACACATTTGAACCAAGCAGGTAAGCTGTTACTTATTAATAGCATCCTTGCTGCCTTTGCCTCACATGTCATGGCCTTATATTCAATCCCAAAAAAACCCTCTATGTAGCAACGTCAGCTTGTTTGAAATTTTGGTGGGGATCAAATGTAAACAAGAAACCCATATATTGGAAAAAGAGAACCCTCTTAGAGAAGCATAAACATAAGGGTGGTTTGGGTCTGAGGAATTTGGAAGCAATCAATTCGGCGAATCTTTTCAAACAAGTGTGGAGGATTCAAAATAATCAAGGCCTTCTTGTGAGCAAAATATTCAGAGCCAAATACTCGGACTCATGGTTTGACAAAAGCAACAAAGGGAAAATTCCACAAAATAGCTCATGGGGAGGCAGAAGTATTATGAAAAGCGTCAGGCTAATGGAATGTGGAATAGGGAAAATAATAGGGAACGGGAAGTTGACAAACATCCTAAATGAAATCTGGGCAGGAGGAAGACACCTGCAGTTCAAGACAAATCTGACAGGGAATGAAGGAACAAAACCAGCAATGGTCAGTGACCTAATTCGATATAGTTGCTCATGGAACTTGGATCTGCTAAAAGAATGGTTTGTAGAGGAGGATGTGAAAACCATCAAAACAGTCCACCTTGTTTCAAGTGAAATAGAAGATGAGCTCAGCAGGGAAAATTCAACCAATGGGGAGTACACAACCAAATCAGGTTACTGGATAATAAAAGGGGGGGACGAATAAGGAAATAGAAATCTCAAAGTTCTGGAAGAAATTCTGGAAACAAAAATTCTGGCCAAAATGAAGATGTTCTATTGGAAGCTAGCTAATGGTGCTCTTGCCACCAGAGTAAACCTTAGAAAAAGGAAAATTCTAAGCGAGACTCCTTGTCCTTTCTGTGGAGATGAGGAGGAGTCGAATACTCACTTATTCAAAGATTGTGAAGTTACTATGAGAATCTGGAAAAGTTCAAACCTAGGGATAAACTCAAAGAACCCTGCCAATATGGACATCTCACAGTGGACTAAGAATTGGCTATGGTTTCTTATGCAGGACGATAGTAACCTAGAAGGTCAAGCAATAGAGTTTTTAGGAACGTTATGGAGCATTTGGCTGCTAAGAAACAAAAGAATTTTCAACACCAGCTATCACTTGAATCCTTCTGATACGTTTGAGATCACTAGGAATTGGCTTAAAAGATGGCAGGATAGTTCTGGCAATTTGATTTTGAACGTGAGTCCTAAAAAAGACACAATGGGGGACTTGTGAGGTAAGATCTCTTGGGAAACAAATTGGTCTCCTGGGGAGTGGCACACCACATTGATAGTGGATGGGTCTTGGAAGAAAAATAGTAAATCCAAAAATGACCCGAGTAATGCAGCGTATGGGTGGGTCATCAGGGAAGGTAATGAAGAAACAACCTCGGAAGGACAGATGATTGAGGCAAGCTCACCAGGACAAGTAGAAGAATACGCCCTACTTTATGGAATCAAGGAGTGTAGGGCACGTAACATAAAGAATATTGAGGTTTGGTCTGATGCAAAAAAAAAAGTGGTAGAAAGCCTAAATGATGGAGCAAGGACGACATCAGTAACAAGGAACATAGTAATGGAAATACACTTAGCATTGCGTAGTTTTGAGTCCTTTTGTATAACTAATGTAGTAAGAGAAAAAGTTCACAAAGCTCACTTCCTAGCTAACCAAGCTAGAAAGAGAGCATGTAGTATGTAATGTCTTATCTTTGCTTCTGTCAAAAAAAAAAAAAAAAAAAAAAAGTGGAATGTTAGCTTGTACCGTCTTGGATATGGCAATTGAGCGACTGAAGTGTGGCACGGAGGTGATGAAAAACTTGTTGAGAAATGAGATATTCTTTCAATGTTAAATTTCTATTAGTATTGTTTATAGGTTCCTAGAAATTAGGATTAGTTGTTATCACTTGGTCAAATTTAGTTTGTTACTAGTAGTGGGTTGTGCTAAGCATGTAGTGGATCACTAACACCACTATCCTAGTTAGTTGCTTATGTTTAGGAATTCACGTTGCTTTTGTAGCTTAGTATGTAGCCTATATAATAGGCAAGTTTGCTGTCATTTTGATTTAATGAAAAAGTATCCAGTGAGTTGTTTTCAATTGTTTTAAGCTTCCTTTTGCTCCTATATTTTTTATCCTCTTTATTTCAACATGGTATCAAGAGCTTCGGGTTTCGATCCATTCTTGTTCTAAAACAAAAAAAAAAAAGGTTCTTAAGTGTTTTTTTGTAGTGTGTGTGTGAGAAAGAACCTTGAGTGTAAACACAGTGAGAGACATTATGACAAATACTAGTGTGAATTCTTCATCTCAACCTACTGTTCCAATTTTCAAAGGGGAAAAATACCATCTTTGGAGCATCAAAATGCAAACTTTGTTTAGATCCCAAGAGTTGTGGGATATTGTTGAGGGCGGGTATGACGAACCAGAAGAGCCACCGGAGGCACCCGACAAGAAGTTACGTGAGAATCGAAAACTGGATGCAAAAGCTTTGTTCCTCATCCAATCCGCATTGGATGATGACATTTTTCCTCGAATTTCGGCAGTGTCGTCGTCCAAAAAAGCATGGGACATATTGAAGAAGGAGTGTAGGGGCGATAATAAGGTAATTTCTGTTAAGTTGCAAACTTTATGTGGTAATTTCGAGTCTCTTTCTATGGAAAAGAAAGAATCGGTGCAAGAGTATTTGTCAAGGGTGTCTAGCATAGTGAATCAAATGACGTCGTTTGGTGAAGTTATTAGTGACTCCACCGTTGTGCGTAAAGTATTAAGGAGTCTCACTAATAAATTTTCTCATGTGGTTGCCGCAATAGAGGAGTCCAAAGATATGTCCTCTTATGGGTTTGATGAGTTGATGGGTTCCCTTTTAGCCCATGAAGATAGGATTTCAAGGTCCTATGAAAAAGAGGAAGAAAAGGATTTTCAAGTGCAAGAAAAGTTCTTTAGTGAAGTGAAGTCAGATGAAAATGGTGGAGACCGTAGTCATGGTATAGGCGGTTTCCGTGGTCGTGGTTATGCAAGAGGACGTGGTGGTCGAGGTGTAGATCAACGTCAGTCAAAGAGTAGCATTCAATGCTACTATTGCAAAAGGTATGGCCGTATGGGCATGTTGAAGCTAAGTGTTGGGATAAACAAAGAGATGAGCAAGGTGAACAAAGCAACTTTGCTCAAAAGGTAGAAGAAGAAGAGAGCAAGCTCTTCTAAACTATGTTTGTGTTTGTGTGGTGGTTGTGGCAGTGTGTGTAGCATTTGTGCCAAGTATTGTTAAGTATGTTTGTGGAAGTAAGCAAAGTCTTCCAATGTCAATGTTTAAGTGTTAAGATCATCGTTGCAAGTTCTGCTTTGTGTTAAGCATTTTTGGCAGTATTCAAGTTTTTTTTGAACTTCCAAACATTGAAAGAAGGGGGTGTGTTGAGAAATGAGATATTCTTTCAATGTTAAATTTCTGTTAGTATTGTTTATAGGTTCCTAAAAATTAGGATTAGTTGTTATCACTTGGTCAAATTTAGTTTGTTACTAGTAGTGGGTTGTGCTAAGCATATAGTGGATCACTAACACCACTATCCTAGTTAGTTGCTTATGTTTAGGAATTCACGTTACTTTTGTAGCTTAGTATGTAGCCTATATAATAGGCAAGTTTGCTGTCATTTTGATTCAATGAAAAAGTATCCAGTGAGTTGTTTTCAATTGTTTAAAGCTTCCTTTTGCTGCTATATTTTTTGTCCTCTTTATTTCAACAAAACTAACAAGTTTCAGTTCATAAAAAAAAAATCTTAAAAGTTGGTTTCATACCAAGATTTTTCACAAAATTAGACCCTCTTGGCACATTTGATTTGATGTATACAGCTCATATAGTAAGATGAAAAATGCCAACTTATTTTTTAAAGTAAAAGGTACCCAGAATTTACTATTGATGTACTAAAGGACACTGTGTTACCAGCAAAAAATATGCATATGTAAATAAAATAAATCATATGCAAATGTTGAAATGTGATACAAGCAAAAAATATTTAAAAAAAAATAAAAAGCATTTTTAAGATATTTCAAGTGGACACTAAACTTCTGAATAGTTGTTTTATATAATAGAGATTATGTCTACAAAGAGATCACGCACTGTGTTATTAGCAACATCGAGTAACCACAAAACTCATCCACCCCATCAACAAGACACTGCAAAAGAGGTCGGTGATAAGAAGTTACGTAGACATATTAGATTAAGATAATTCATTAGGCAATTTTCAAGAAGATAAGAAGGCTACATTACATTGTGTTTGCATAAAGCAGTAGAGTTAATGTTTTAGTTTTCTATTTCCTTTATTTTTATTCTTCCCTTTCATTATATTAAGGATTTTTTGTTCATAAGTATCTGACTTACACATGGATTTTGTACAAAATAGAAGGGAGGAAAAATATAGGAGGAATAAAAAAAAAAAGAAATAACAAGGCATATGACCTACATATGGGTTTTACTCACTGAAAAATCACAATCAAACGTCTTCAAACACACACACACACACACACACACACACACAGAGAGGGAGAGGGAGAGAGGGAGAGAGAGAGAGAGGATCATGATTGAATCATGTTGTTCCCTTTTTATTATTTCACTACTCTATGAGGATCTAGGACCTTATTTGGTAAGTTGATATTTTTATGCTTTTGAAAGGTAGGTTGGTTGTCGGTTAGGTTCAACAAATAAGAGGATTGGATTAAAGATTGAACAAATCTTGGGTTGCCAAGTTGTGTGATCACTTATCTAATTCTAAGATAAAAATGAAAGTTGTGATTGTTTGATCGTTGTATTATCTGTGTTGCTTGTGAGTCATAACTAAATGGTAAATCATTTAAAGTAAAACGTGGATAACAATAGTTTTAGACTTGTGCACGTCTGAAGTATGGACTAGTAGAGAGTTGGAGTACATGGGTAGCTCATGGCTTTCCTAGGATCGGATTGGTCATCGTTTCCCTTTTTATTTAAAAAGTTCATGGGAATACGTAGTCGCGTCCGTATTTCATCTTCCAAAGGGAAGGCTGATTTTTTGTCAGACAACTTGTTCCATTGTCTATTTCATTTAAAATAATTATATTATTGGTTGTGAAGTTTAGTTCAGTATAAGTTATCTGCATGTTTATTATATTATATTTATTCCTGTTGTAATGTAATAGTATCATGATATGATCATTTATTTACTTATTACGTAGTACTGAACTTTGCTAATTACGTGTTTTTGTTTGTGTATGTTGATCATGACTATGCCTTATTGATCCTGTGATGACCCATTTTGGTGAGCAGTCTCTAAGGATCAATAGCGTATTGTCCATCTACAGGTTTGAAGATGATGCATCATTGGGTTTGGGATTAGAGAGCTTGTGTAGTTTAATTGAATTATCGTACTTTGGATTTATATACAGTATAATTGGTTTGGTTTTGAGTTAACGTTGACTTTGTTGGTTGACTTTTGGAGTGGACTTTGTAATTAATTAAATGTCAATTCTAAAGTTCTTTATTATATTTTCCGCTGCAAAATTCTGAATATGTTGATACATTATCACACGCGCAATAATGCTTTGATAATTCTCTAGGTTTTATATTAAAAAGATATTTTAGAAGATAGAGAATTATCGAAATGTTACAATATGAGTTATTAAGTTGCCATGATTATCATTCGAGCCTAAAAAATAGACTTAGTCAGGTTTAGGTGTATTAGTTTCAGTTGAGTCATTCTTTTCAATCATGATCACACGTCCTGGTCCACGAGAATAGGTTTGAATCGATGAATCTATGATGAACACTCAAGGAGAGGTTCGAAAAAAGAAAACAAAGCTTTGGAGCTAAATTTGGTTCGGCTGATTTGAGCCTAGGGTGGTTTGATTTTTCAAGTTTTTGGGTAGAGAAGATATTTAATTGTTGGCTCTTGATACTATGTCAAATTAGGTTCAATTTCAGTACTCGTTGCTCATCTGAATATATTTATATACATTCTAAGTAGTGTCCTACTTCATCACAGATTAGAAATAACAATCATATTCCTAATACATATCATATATAAAGTCCTAACATGCTCCCTAAAAACAACCATTTATGGAAAATGTAGCAATTAAATAAAAATGGAGGAAGTATATCGTGAAACGAGGCCAAGAAGTAAAAAAATAATCGCTTTTGGGCAAAAATATACTACTATATATTGGTGCAAAGTGAACGAAGAAATATGAACTATAAAGCTATCACCTCATTTCTTGACATCCCAAAACAATTCTTGTGACTCAATTGCATGACTCAGAAAGTTTTCTCTACGCAGTGAAACTAGAAATTAGGTCTAATAAGAGAACTCTTGTGCCATGTTACAAAGAGCACGCATGGTGTTACCAGCAACATCTAGCAACTGCAAATACTCGTCTGCCCCATCAACAAGACACTGCAAAAGATGCGAGAGAGAAATATACCAGTATATATCAAATAAACATGATTTATCAGGCAAATGTCAAAGAGATAAAGAAGGCTACATCATGTAATGATTGTCAAGAGGAAATATCTCAACTTTGGAGACAAAATTTTGGCCATAGAATAACATAGATCGAAACAGATGCTTATTTAGTTCACATGTGCAAAATATGGCATAGGCTGGCAGTCAACCTACACATTCGTAATCAATTGCAGAATGCGGATACTAAAGTAAATTAGCAAGAGACCTCTTCATCCATTGATAAAAAGACAATTCACAAGGATCGCAATGCTCTAGTCGATCACAGGTGGTTATCATTCTAGTTGCGTGTCAGTAATGCTTTCTTGCATGAATATTTGGTTCCAAAAGTTTATATGAAAATTCCTAACCCCTTTTACAAGTTTAATAGGCTTACAATATTTTTGTATAGGCTTAACACAGCCACCGGGCTGTGGTTTGCAGCTGAGCATTTCACTACAAGAGTTAGATATGTTAACTTCCATAACAATCACTATTTAATCACATGACATGATCTTGCTTACGACCTTGGTAGTCATACCTATGAATGTTAGTTCTTCCCCTCAGATCAGGTGTCTTGAGTAGTTCATGATAATAGTTACTTGAAGCAATATGCAAAAATTGGAGATCAAAGCAGTAATTCCCATACGCTCTCTAGTGAAATGGTACACGAAGCTGACACGAAACCTAGCAATTCCAGCACCAAATGAAAACAAAATCATAAAAATTTAACATCTGGAAATTTACCTTATCCGCTTCACCTAACTTTTTGAAGATTCTTGACTTCTGCTCATCTGACAAATCATTAGCTTCCACGATAATATCAAATAACTGCAAAATCACTTTGAACTTAAGTGTCTTAAAAGGCAATCAGTGGAGAAAGAAATATGGTAAAACTGAACAGCACGAGACCTGAGAGATCATCTGCGAAACTGGATAGCCTTCAGAAATAACATTATTCACTTCTTTGTCAGCCAAATCAAAGTTGCCACTCTTACAAGCAGCCAAGAACTCCTCGACAACCTCCTCTGGTATGACCTGTTGAAAAGGAAATAGAATTTTTAGCCTTAGAAAAGTAGAAAGGACCAAACATCTGAACAAAGCAAGCATGTTATATGTCCTGCAAAGAGCTCCTTTCAATTGGAACTCCAACTAGATATGTTCCATTTAAGACCAGAAGGACCGAAAGAGTAGAAGAGATGGGAAATAAACCTTCTGACTAGAAGAAATGGCCTTCGCCAATCTAATATAGTAATACTATAATTTTTCATGAATAAAAGTGCAAAAGCATCGTTCACTTTATACAATTGGAAAATTTGTCAGAATCCACCTTTTATAACCACTTTTTTGTGAGAAACCACCTTTAAAAAAAATGGTTAATTAGCCACCTTTTTGGTTCTGTTTTTGTTGGAAGCCACCACTTACCAGAATTCGGTGGTTGACCTCGATTTTCCGGCGTTGACCATCATATTTTCGCCATTTTTTCCAAAAGTTCGCCATTTCTTCCACCTTCACGCTTCTCCTTTCTTCTGCTAGCATCTTCCTCTCTCGAATTTTCTTTTTTTGAAATTTCAGAGCAACGGAGGAGGAAGGGAGAGAGAGGAAGAAGAAGGGGTGGAAAGGCTGCCGGGGGGAGGGGGGTTGACGGGGAATGCGAGGGGAGGGGAGGAGAGGGGCTTAGGGCTGGGAGGGTGGGGGTGGTCGTGGGGGGAGTTGTCGGGGAATGCGAGGGGGGGAGGAAAGGGGCTTAGGGCTAGGAGGGTGGGGATGATCGTTGGGGGGTTGCCGGCGGGTTGCAAAGGGGGAGGGGGGTTGCCGGGAGATACGAGGGGGAGGGGAGAGGGGAGAGGAGAGAGAGGGGGAGAAGGATAAAGGGGGGAGAATGGCGAAAATCTAATGGAACGCCGGAAAATTGAGATGAACCACCGGATTCCGGCAAGTGGTGGCTTCCAAAAAAAAAAAAGAACCAAAAAGGTGGCTAATTAACCAATTTGTTTTAAAAGGTGGTTTCTCACAAGAAAGCGGTTATAAAAGGTGGTTTCTGACAAATTTCGATATACAATTATTAGTGTTAGTGTTAACATAGTTTTAGAAAAGGAAACAGTTACCAAGTCAAAAAACTCACAACTATTAGGTGACTACAATAAATTACTCCATGGAAAAACAATAATAAGACATATTGACATTCATTTCGCGATGCAAGGAGCACAATAATACTTCCATGGAAAATCAATAATAGACATAATGACATTCATTTAGCAATGCAAGGAGCAAAATAATACTTCCTCTATACCTTTTTATCGCTAAACTTTTGACTTTTGTACTATTTATAAACTAACTTTGACTGTTCACTTAATCTATAAAAATAAATACTTTGTTAGTATCAAATTAAATGCAATAGTTTCTAAAAACGGATGTTTCAAATTAAATGCAACACTTTCCTTCTATCTTTGGTAAAGATTTTGAGTGTGAAATTACACATATACCCTTACTAAAACTAATTAATCCCCCCTTAACCTAACCTGACTAACATTAATCTACCATAACTTCACCCCCCTCTCTCTCCAATACCCACCTTGACCAACATTGACCACCCTCATTCCACCAAAACACCACCTATGCTCACCAGCACCACCCTACCACCACCTCGTTTCAACAGCACCACCTCACACGACCACGAGTCAAAATCGGGGGGTGGGGGGTGGGGGGTTAGAGGTCCGAAATCGAAGGGGGGGCGTGCTAGACTGCGGGGTTGGCGAAGGGTGGGGGATTGCTGGGGTGGCAGGGGTGGGGGAGGGGAGCTGTCGTGGCTGCTGGGTGGTTGCTGGTAGTACCTCGGTGGTGTTGGTTTGGTGGTGATGGTGGTGGTGCCTCGGTGGTGGTAGTCTCCGTGGTGGTGGTGGTGGCAATGCCTCGAATGTGGTGGTAATCTGGCGCCCCATTCCACTCTTTTTTATTTTGTTGGCCCCATTTTCTCTCTCCTTATTAACATACCCACATGTTATTACTTTTTGTTAATCTCACCTAAGAAATTTTGCCTAGGAGTCTATGTCATCCCAATTGCTGCATTTAATTGTTGCATTTAATTTGATATGGAGGAAGTATTAGCGCAAGATGTTGGATTTCACTCAATGTCCACTTTTCTTTTGACAGGAATATCATCAACTTGTTATAAGTTTTACTAATAGATTTTTGAAGATGTTAATAATTGAAGTTGTATGCCAGAGATTAAGAATGTTAAAATGTTGCAACTGAAAGGACACAAATAACTTCTGTCATCAATAAAGTACAAATGAGATCGCTTTAATTTCAAAATAAGGGAAGGAGCATGATATAATGAAGGAAATTTTATTTTGATTATTCTTGATTGAGTTAAGCTTGTAAGGCTATTGTTTTCTAATGAGTCAAAATACTTACAGCCTGAACAACAGGGTTTTTTTGTTATATTTTACGTTCTAGTTTAATTTTTTCCTTCTTATTTTCTGTTTTGATTTTCACCCACATCTATTTTTTTATGGGTTGTGATTTTTAATAATCACTCACCCACCATCTCTATCCTCCCTCCTCCATCATGACATCATCATCACCCATCATCATTACCTCCTGCCTCCTCCATCACCATCATCAAACCACGCACAACCTTCCTCCATCATCATAAGACCACCAGTCCCCCTGCGCTGCCGCCACTTTCCTTTCCTCTCACTTCCGTTGCCGCTGCCATACTCCTTCCCCCTCTCTCTCTTATGGTTTCAAGGGTGATGGTTTGGGTTAACTGTGGGTGGGTCAAGGACCACATCAAAAGGGTGGAGGCGACGCAACGATGGAGCTCCGGTGGGCTTGGCGTCAAGCCGGCATCAGCCGCAGTGGTTGCGGTGGGACAACATGGCACGAGGAATAGGAGAGCCGGAGGTGCAGCGAGAGAGAAGAAACACCAGTGTAAGGTCCACCACCAGATTGATCGAAAACGCAGAGTGGAGTTGGATGGGCGAGGCCAGATGAAGAAGGTCATGGGAAGGACTGAGGAGAGAGATAGAAGGAGGAAGAAAGAGGAGTATGAAGGCTGATAGTGCTGCAATTGCGAATGCTGTGAGAATCATGTCTGACCCTTTCCCCATTTTTTCGATGGATGCAGCTAGCCCAAAGTGTTGGTGTTGGTGTTGGTGTTGGGTTGAAGACTTAGAACACTATTGAGAAGAGAGTGCAAAGAGCACAAAGTTGTGCTAGCAGGTGTTCGGGGGTGGTGGTGGTGCACAAGAAACGTCTGTGGTGCAGAGGGGAAAGATGGTGTAGAGGGGGAGGAGAGATAAAGATGAGGGAAGGAGAGTTTTTAAATATTTATGCAAAAATCAAAATTACATTAAGGATATGAAAAAAAACTTAAAAAAATAAAAACTAAACCAATCACATTGTAACACGCATCACATGTAACCTACTAAACAGGTCACAAAGAGGTTAAACTCAATTGAAGAAAACAACCATACAAGCTTAACTGAGTGTGGAATAATCCAAAGTTTAGACTTAAAATGGGAAGACCGCACAAAGGTTGGAATATTTAAAACAATCTTTCCTATAATGAAAGGGGAACAAGTTTTCAAATAACTTACCCCAGAAACACTAATTAAGTCCTTGGATGATATGGATGATCCATACAAGCGAGCAGCTCCCTGTTACATTGAACTTCAGTCAATAAAATGAGGCTCCCAATATTAGCCATCAAAAAAAATACAGATATCACTATTATGGATTACCTCCTTTTGCACTAGAGTATCAAAAAAAGATGTGACCAAGTAAACTACCTTCTTGCTGACATACACCAATCTAAATGTTTAAAAGGATACAGAAAACAACTAATTACTGATAAAAGTATGCAGCATCCTCATGATGCTAGTATAGATAGTAGTCTCCAAGAAAACATCTAATAAGACCAAATCCTGAAGGTTCTAGAGTTCATCTTTCTTTTTCTTTTTTCTCTCTATTTGCAAAGGTAATAAAAAATTATATACTAACAGTACTAGTAAGACAGCAAGGCCTCACGGCCTCAACCCTCACGCATTTAATGAAGCAGGGCTAAGGCGCTAAGCAACAATGAGAAGAACATCATGCCCTCATAACAGAAAAACTCGGGCATTTTTCTGCTTGCAACACTTGCTCCAACCATATACAAGCCTCCGAAAAGAGAGATTAGATCCTACACTAAAAGAAACTTCCACTGTTTAAAAGATCTCTTGGTTTCTTTTCTTGCACATAAACCACCAAATAGCTAAAAGAACCATCTTCTACGCACCAGCAAACCGAGATTACCTCATCCTTCTTTATACACCACGATCATGTCTTCGGGCTTGTGGGGTTGAGCCAACTAAACTCCAAAATAGATATTAACGAGTAGGACATAGTACACTCAGAAGGAGAACCTTAGGCAGAATGTTGTTCATGAGGCTCAGCCAACTTAAGTCCAACATAGATGACAAAAAGTACAAGAAAATACAACAGAAAGAGAGAACACCAATGACAACATGTAAAATCATCAATGCACACCTATCAACAGAAAAACTATACCAATCTGCTAAGCTCAAATATCTTGTCTTTGAATATGAGCAAGCAAAATTTCATGCTTTAGAGCTGTATTCGACGCCAATAGTCCAATACACAAAGCAATTCCATGAAAACAAGAATTGAATCTTTTTCTGAATTATAGGATTGCATAGAAAAAAAAAAGATGAGAAACTAAACTTTCAACAATTGATCCCCAGCACTACTTGTCATGTTAAAACAACTTTTTACATGCCCAATTCATCATAATGCCTGCCAAAGACTTAGAGCATTGTAGGTATGCTACAATAAAATCTTGAACGATGTATAGAAAAGCTCAAGGCACATTGAAGCACAGAAAAAAATCACGGATGCGGTCGCGATCGCAGCAACGGTTGCGATATTACAGAAGTGGCCGGTATCAGATGTATAAAACAGGTCAATTTTTTTTTCAAAAAAACTCACATATAAGCGATTTAACTTCATATTTGCAAATTAATAGTTTGAGAAGTACTTCTTCACCAAAAAATATGAAACAGCTCATATACATCCAAACTTCCTAGTTTATTCTCCTTTCTTGAGTGTGTGAATGTTCTTCCTATTTATGCTTTTTTCTTTCGTCAATTATAAAAGAACGCTCTAATACGCGAGAAGGAAGTGATTTTTGTCATGGCGTTCTATAATGGGATTTCTCGGAACGGCAACTTCCAAATCCATTACAGAACAACCATTACGTAGCGGCACAGCCGAGTTTTAGATCCATGTATTAAGGCGATAGGGATCCTAGTGCACCTTATTCAAGTGAAGTGCAACTACGTATAATTCAAAAAATCTGATGTAAAAAATTGTGCGCCTTGGTGCGTTTCGGTGTGTTTTTTTTGTGCGCCTAGGTGTGCTTTACGCTTTGGTGCACTTTTGTGCACCTCAAGTGCAACTCTTTAAAATTGCTTCGCCTTGCGCACTGCTTCCAAATCCATTTTCCATGAACTTAATGGCCGTCCTTAATAGCAACCCATCAACTCAAAACCACTTCACCTTACAGCATGCTGGATCATACAAAGTTCTAATGTCTAAGTCACCATCCTCCTAAGAAAGACAAACTTCGTTTGAATAAACCAATGAGAGCCCTTGCTATTCTCCCCATAAGCCTGTAAGATTCTTCTATTTATATTATCGAGACTGATAGCAATACCAGCTGAGAGTGCTGGTATTCAAGTTCTTTTTTGACAGAAGAAATTCACAGGTTACACTTCAGCTGAGTGTGAAAAATGATAGTTGTAAGGTCATCAATTCTGAGAAATGCAAAATTTAAGGTGTTTATACAGTCCATTGGAGGCTTGGACACCTTTGCAAGTCTTTAAGCAGCTCTCATAGCAAGCTTCCAAATAGCTAGAACTCTAATCTGATACAGAAAGGAACTGAAAAGGAGCAAAAAGCTAAAAGATGTCCTATCCGGCCCTTCATACCACCAAAGTTCTCAAAAAATTTAATTGTTCTATTGGTAGAGAAACAGCATGATTACAAGAGAGGACGAGGATTATCATACAGTAAAAGGGTGTCCTTTTGTTAAGGACTTGCAGTAGTATGTGAGTGTGCCAGGGCCAATTATATCCTTCCTTCACGAATGATTAAAAGAGCTTAATTTGTGAAGGTTCTTACTAACTAATCTAGCTCGATACATCCATCACGACCTTTGCTCTAGAGCTATACCTGTAGGTGGCTTAGGATTATCCGCAAGTGCTACATAAACAAGTTAGATACTTGTGATGTCATCTTAAGTGAGCCTTGTTGTATATTAATGATTCCTTTCAAATTAACCTGGAGTCAGCACAGGCGAGGCCTTTGTTTTTCCTTCTTAGCAAAACAGTATTATGCCATATCTACCTGCTTACTGTTATTAACAAGATTCATAGAGCAATGATCCTATGATAGCATTTTTCACAATAAACTTATTATCCTGAATTTTATATTGTCACAATATATATAGGGCAATGATCTTGCTGCTGCTAGTCTCTAGTAGTAAAAGGGGTAGGTGAAGACTCTTTTGGAAAAAGAAGATACAACTTGGTCTTTCCTCAATCAAAGAGAAGAGCCTCTTTTCTTTCAGACCTTAAACTCTGAGTTGCCAGAGCGGAGAGGAATGGCAGAACTCTTCTCCTTACTTTACAAGGACACGCCCTAATTAGATTCAAATTCTTCATTCGAGGAAAGAAAGGTAAATTCAATCTTTTTGAATGAATACCAACTCGCTGTAGCAAAGGAATGAGTAGGAAAAAAAATCAGACTTGATAATTGCAATCACCGAATGGAGTATCATTTAAATATCTTAGGACATTCTTAATTTCTTATGCTCCACCTTATCTCTTTGGATTATGAGAGGATCATACAAACTGTTTCTGATTTCTTCTTCTATACATTAACAAGGATTAGTTGATTTTATTTGACTCCAGTAGTCAAACTCATAACTCATTAGTGGTCGGAGGTACTGCAACATACATCTACCTTTAATAACGAGATACATGCTAGGTGGAGGTGCTGGTGGTGGTGGTTAATGCTTGGTTGAAAATCTGAGAAAGCTTCTACAAGCTAACAAGCAGGGGAGAACCAGAAGCAACGGTCAAATATTATGCCACATCAACGAAATGCTAACTACTAATAGGTGTAATCATGATTCTCTAAGTGGAAACTTTAAAAATTGGAAACGGAAATAGACAAATCCACCTTCATGTGTAGTCAGATGCTGACATGGAGAGATGGTAATGGCACATCAAAAGCCATCAGAAATTTGGAATAGATTAACGCATTGATAGGCATCCATGTGAAAAACTCAAAGCAAAAGCAAATACAAGGAATCCAAGCTTTGTCTGATTGTTAGAATCTATGTTACTTGAACTTGGATACTCGTGTGGGACATGGGTACTTATCCAAGTCTCTAACTCTGGTTATTATATGAAACTTTCCATGAATTTGGCCTATAATGGAGTGTCAAAGTGTTCGTAACCATGTCAGAGTCTCGAGAACCAGATGTACTTAATGATAAGAAGAAGAGTCCAAGAAATGCAGAAACAAGCCGTTAGGTGAGCCTTAATTTACCTGCAAGTATGTAATGGCCCGACGAAGATCACCTTGTGAAATGGTACTCAAGGTTGAAAGCGCCTATATAAGTAGCAAGACATTTTAGTAGATGTTCAGTAATTGATAGCGAAGTCAAACCACAAACTGCAGGATACTGATTCTTACCTCAGAATCCAGATTGAGGCTTTCTTCTCTACATATATGCAGAATACGACTTTTCATTATCTCTTGCGGAAGTGGCTTAAATCTAAATTTGGCACACCTTGAAGCCAGTGGCTCTATGATCCTGCAATAACCACATCATGGTGTTGTAATTAGATTCCAAAAAATATATAACCATTCTTATAAATCCTCTACTTATACCACAAGAGCAAAAGACAATTGCTCCCTTCTAACTAACTTCACAACATATCATATATGAATAACTTTCACCTCAAGTTTATAAATCTTCACTGGTGCTTAAATACTCAACTAGTGTCAGAACCATACAAGCATTCTTCCTCCAGTCTTGTCAAATACAGAAGCTACTTAATTTTTGAGATCAAGAGCTAATTGTAGTTTTTTAAGATTATTAATGCATATTCAAGATATGGTGATATATGAACAAAGGAAAGCTATTTCTATCAGAGTTGCGAAAATCTGGAATTAAGCAAGACAGAAATAGCATCTCTCCAAATTTGTTTTGATCAGCAACATAAAAAGAATAGATACAAGAGAATACTGATCTATCTGCTGAACACCCTAGAAGAGAAAAACATGAAAGATCAATAATACACCCGTCTCCTCAAAGAAGGGGGAAAGGGTGACGCAATGACAACAAATATATCACAAACTAAGCCAACAACCAAAGACGTGGAAGCCTTCTATTGAAAGAATTAATTAGCAATAGAGAAAATATTATTACTTGGATCTGATAGATTCCCTTACAAAATAGATATTACTCGAGTCATGTTGTTTTATGCTCTGTAGGTTAGTTGGTACGCATTAAAGGTTTGTGGCATTAAAGATTGAAGCAACATGTTAAATAAATATTTCACCCATAAATGACTCCCTGAACCAGTTATTGAGCTTCCAACTTGTGGATGACACAGATTAAGATATATGTTAACTAGAGCTGTCAAAAGTTGACGCGACACGACAACACAACGTGAACCATATATGAAAGCTTTTTCGACACGTTTATATAAAACGGGTCAACACGTGTTTTACTGTTTAATATATGAGTTGGGTTAGTGTTGAGATTTTCAACACGAAACTGACACGACTGTACACGTTTAACTCTAACATATAGGAAAATCGAACATTTTAGCACATTTAAGGTATAAGTTAGCAAAACATTAATGCATTCTTTAAATCTTTCTAATACACCAGCAAGTTATTACCAAAATAAACATGGATTGATAAATATGGGACATAAATAACCAAATTATTGTTAAATTTTTTTAAGAATTTTGAATGAATAGGTTAAATGTGTGGACACGGATAACCACTTAATTAAACGGGTCAGGTTAGTGTTAAGGGGTTTCGACACGATTAGTTAAAAGGGTTGGGTTAGTGTCAAGACTTTTTGACACAAACATGGAGTAGACACGAAACGACCTATAATAATTGACAACTCTAATGTTAACGCTACACAACAACAATAATGTCAAGCCTTAATCCTAAAAGATGAAATCAATTGCATTAACCAAAAATTTATCTAAATTGATTGTCCATAAAGATTCTCTTTCTCCATTTACTACCATCTAGCGCTACTACTATATTTATTGTAAAACCAATTTCTTCATATCATTTAGCTCTCTACACCCAAGTCATTTTCAGCTTCCTTCAATTCTTCTAAGAACCCCATTATCCCAGCACTCCACTTTCTTTACCAGTGCATCTCTAATCGACATCACACAAGACCAAACCTACGTAACTCCTTTTTATCTACAGGGTAGATTATAGTAGAAATGACAAACTTGAAAGGGAATGGCGAGAGAACAGGTACTAAAAGGAAGCATCAGAATTTCCTAATTGAAAGAGAAGAAAGGGTTGACGTAATGAAGCGAGAGAGTGACCTTAACTCAAAAAAGAAATGATAATTACATATTTCTTTGGACACCACAAAAGTTAGATGGGAAGTCGAATATAGAAGTAAGAAACTACAAAGGTGCGCTAATCGTATTAAATTTAGCTAAGGCGTATGAGCACATTTAAGCACCAAAACATGTACAAGATAACTTACTATAGACATTTGTTAACTAGTCATATATAGACAAGTTGGTGCATCAATATTTAACACACGGAAACATACAAAAGAAACAAAAAGTAAACTCTTTAGCTGATTCAGACCAGCTCATTTGCTTCATATAAAGTATGCACTAGGGAGAAAGAGTCCAGGAAAAAACCACAAAATATCAAGAGAAGGGGGGATAAAACTCAACATCAGTGCCATCTCCATAAATAACATTATCACCCCACCACAACCCCCGCCAAACTAAAAATCAGGAAAAAAGAATCAGGAAAAAAGAATCAGGAAAAAGAAGAAATGAATAGAAAGCCGAAATGCAAACAAGCAGAAGCCATCATTAGAGAACATAGCTGCAGCAGCAATCAGCACCTAGTGATGACAGAAATGATCCATTCCACTATCCTGAAATTCCCCAATACTTGCGGCTTACATCATCAAAATTTTCACCTTCAACTAAAAGAATTATAGTTCACTCAAGATCTGCATCCAGGAACCACCTAAAGCAGAGCATTATCTTGGATAACAATTTTCAAGTCATGGACACGAAGCTACTTATGAATGTGGGCTACACTAGTACAAGAGTTATGAATAATGATATCAATCTGACACTGCAGTGAACTACAACCCAGTACCCACATACAGAAAGTTCTTTCCCAATGAGCTCTCACACAACAAACATATTTCCAGAAATTTGTTTATAGATAAAATCCAATCAGACTATGTGAGCACTAAAAAAGAACGAACCCTGAACGCCTTCCATATACACCACAACATATTAATAAAGGAAAGTGAAGCATTTCAGAAAAAGATTGTATGATATCCTTGAGTCCTGTCTACTTGGGCTCGTTTATAGGTACAGAAGATTACGCCTATAGAAACTTCAACAGCTAGGCTAACATGCAACAGTTACTATATCAGGGTCAAGTGCATTCAGTAAGTGACAAGCAAACTGCTGGTGAAAGAAAAAAAACCATTTATTTATGTTCCAACAAAGGGATCAACCGGTAAACATAGCTAAGTCTTACCAATTCCGTAGTCTAAAATACACAATCAAGTAAAATTTTTGTTGGTATCAATCCTAACTATATCTCTATATACTTACGATGTCAAAACAAGTGATTGATTGACAATTACAAAAGCCGATTGAATAACCAAAGCCATGAAAAAGATGGGGGCCTCCTCCTCAAGCTTCCCTATGGATTATTAATTAGATATATAGGAAAGGATACCACTAGGCATGAAAGAGGAAAAAAAAACAGGTTTAAACAAAATATAAAACATAAAACTCAAGTTATCCTTGCCTCTAAAGCTATGTCCTTTATATAGATGGGTCTATAACATATTTCAAAGAAAGACAAGAGAAAAATTTATAAAAGAAGTTTTGTAATCCACACCATTTGTACAAGGCATCAGCACGTGGATAATCTCACCTATTTTCGACCAATACACCCTTACTTGAGGGTTAAAAATGGTAGACTAGCTGGAAGTTATCCTAGATGGTGAGTCTAACAAAATAATCAATGATTTACAAGGACTTCAAATCCACGTACTAGCCAATAAACCATTGAAAGCCACCCATGTTCTTTAATGCTTAGCCTCCAATACAAGTGACCTTGGTCAAGGATATTAACATAAACAAAGTTTAAACTCTCCAAATTTAAGCTATTCACATTAAGATGTACTTCCTCCGTTCTGAAATAAGTAAACACTTCTTTCTCTTATGCGAGAGCTTTTTGAGAGAAGTGTTTCACTAATTCAAAATGGAGGGAGTATATAGCTTCTTTTGATAAAAAAAAGTTTGGGGAGAGGGGGTGATCAACCAATTCTTTTGTAAATCCATTATTCTTATGTGGAAGGATAAGTAGCTTACCTTTTGTATCCCTCACCCCCCAAAACTAAAAGGAGATACCTTAGTAAAAGAAGTAAAGAACACAAAGAGAGAGAATTAGAACCCACACCACCACCACCACCACCACCACCACCACCACCAGTCCACCACCACCCCCCCCCTAAAAAAAGAACATTTTCTCTAGTAGGCCATCTCTCTCTCTCGCCCCCCTCTTTCTCCCTCTCCCTCCCTCTCCCTCCCCCTCCCCCCCTCTCTCTCTCTCCATCCATCCATCCCTCCTCTCTTCCTCTCCCTCCCCCCCTCTCTCTCGCTCTCTCTCTCCCTCGCGCTCGCTCTCTCTCTCCCTCTCTCCCTATCTCTCTCCCTCTCCCTCTCCCTCTCTCTCCCTCTCCCCCTTTCTCTCCCTCTCCCCCTTTCTCTCCCTCCCCCTTCTCTCCCTCTCCCTCTCTCTCCCTCCCCTCTCCCCCTCTCCCTCTCCCTCTCCCTCTCCCTCCCTCTCCTCTCTCTCCCTCTTCCTTCCTTCCTCTCTCCCTCTCTCTCTCTCCCTTCCTTCTCTCTCTCCTCTCTCCTCTCCCTCTCTCTCTCCTCCTCTCCTCTTCTCCCTCTCTCCCTCTCTCTCTCCCTCTCCCTCTCCCCCTCTCTCTCTCTCACTCTCTCTAATTATGCATTTAATCCATAAAACCATCACACCATCTTTCATTATAAAACTTATATGGAGTTTTTGAATGTAAACATGAGATACCAAGTTTCCAACTCTCTCTACAAACCAAATAGGCCAAATAATAACATAAGGTTCTAAATTGAACATCTGTTTGAGAAAATAGCAAAGATTCAAATTCATATTGACTTCTATGTTCAATATGCACAGCGAGATGACACTCATTTTCGATGGTAATAATATTAATAGCACTGAAGTGAGTTTTGTGGTAACCATTTCCTTGAATTTTTTAAAATTCTGACCAACAAGTCAACGGTTTCCCTTACTTGGTCTGGAGCTTCATAATAAAAATCTTTGATACTACAAAGAGTCTGAACTATGAAAAGGAAAGGAAAAGTAAATATTTAAAAAGGTTCTACAAAATTTTCCAGAAGACATTATCATACAATGTATGCATTGATCCGAACTACCTGCTAATATAGTTGCAGATGAAAAAGAATCTTGTAACTTTAGAGGAAGTCTCCATTGTCCGACGCAGCGCATTCTGCAAACAGCAATAAGAGCAATGTCATGTGATCACTTCAGTAAACATGATAAAAGTTATAAAAAAAACAATTCATCATGCCTGAGCATCTTCAGTCATTGAATCTGCCTCATCTAGAATAATAATCTTGTAAGGTGGACAAGGATAGCCCCTGAAATATGTCAATTAGACGACTTAAGTAATCATACAGTATATATATAGATAGAGAGAATAAATTAAAAAAAAATAAAAAAACAAAACAAAGAAATAGGTGAGCTCATGGCAATATGGCCCATTTATCTACCCCTGTCTTTGAGCAGGACCTACAGCAACAGCAGCAAAACTTTTTATTTTTGTACGCACAACATTGATGCCACGGTCATCACTTGCATTCAACTCTAGAACCCTAGACTTGTATAGCTCGGGCCTGCAAAAGACAATGCAAACAATGTTCAAGCCAGAGACAAGGCATAGACCTGTTTACATAAATTAATCCGCGATATGTCACCTTTCATTTCAAATTATTCACTTTATTGTCTCAATGTTTCAAGAACCACATAAGCTCATACCCTTGTGATGATCATTGATTGAAAGAAGCAGATTATATATGTTCTATGTTCTCTACTTAAGCTCCTAAGCACATACTTCCTCGGTACTTTTTTTATTGCTACATATGAGTCTTTACCCTTGCTAATGCACAACTTTAATATCTTCAATTACATTTTAGTAAAAAAAAAATGACAAAAAGTTGATATTATAATAGTATATATCAAGATGAATCTAACAAGACCCCACATAACCATATTTTTCCTTAGGTAAAGGGTCATATGTGAATAGTGTAAATCCCATATGTTGCAATAGACTAAAAACGGAAGAAGAAAAATTACACATATAGAATTAATTTCCCGCCAATCATGTATATAATTAGTTTTAAAAAAAAGAGTACATGTTCTTACAAAATGCAATGAATTCTAGCTAAATCTCTACGTCAAATTCACAAAAGAAAAATTAAAACATACCCAAAAAGCTGATGAGCAATGGCAAGAGCCGTGGTAGTTTTTCCGGTTCCAGGTGGACCATAAAATAGCATATGAGGACACTACAATCATCAACCATGAAAAAAGGGGGGAAATTTTAGGGTTTTTGGAGTATAAAACCAAATTGAGCAATAAAAAATATAAACTACAATCGGAATAATAATAATTGAAAGTGGAACCAAAATTGTGAAATAGAAAGATTAGGTATAAATTACATTGGTAGTTTCGAGGGTGTTGGTGAGTACTCGAACGACTTCATCTTGGTGCGCGACGTCTTTCACTTGTTTCGGTCGACTGTACAAATTTTGTAGAAAGTGAATAGAGAATTCAAAAGAAAAAAAAAGAAGTAAGGAAAGCGAGTAAAAGTAAGGGAATTTGGTGTAAAGATTGAGGAATTTTAACTATTTTTCCACCCATTGTTGAGAGCTCTGCAACACTGGCGCCATTTTATGTGTCTGAATATTTTCTCTCTCTTCTTCTCGTTTCGCCTTCCCTCCTCTCTTTTCCCGCTTCTTCTCTATATGGTAACAGATGAAAATATGATATCAGTCAAGCGATGGCAAACGGGGCGGGCTAACCCAGCTCATCCAGTCCAACCCACCTCGTGGGCCGTGTGGGTCGGGCCCATAAAAAGTCTGATCCAGCCTAACTCAAATCGTGAAATTGGTGGGTACGTCGTGGGCCAGATTTCTTGAGCCCAGCCCACTAAAGCCCGTTATTAAAATTGCTCAGTCCAACCCCTGGATTGGACCAGCCCAGTCCAAGTAAATATTGAACCAAATCAATATATATATATATATATATATATATAAAAGAGGAACTTTTTGGAAGCATAGAGCGTGCAACAAAGGATAGTCATGTCATCAATTTTATTTTTTATTTTTTACAAAAATGGAGAGCTTTGGATAAGCGAAAATTAGAGCTTCGTGTTGAATGAACAACTTAAATTATCATATTATGTAATTTGTATATAACTTTTGTTACGTAATTCGGAATATTATAATTTTGTACCATTGGATAGTGCTCTAGATATGCTTCAAAATAAGATCTATATACAATATAGTTCTACAACTTATGAATAGAACGTGCCACGTAGGATTGTCATGTCACCAATTTTTATTTTTATTTTTATTTTCTTTACAAAAATAGAGTTCTACATAAATTTAAATACATATAAGTAGCTTTGAATAAGTGAAATAGAGTTTCATGTTGAATGAACAACTCAAATTATTATATATTATTTTATATATATTATTATATTATATATATATATATATATATTATATTATATATAATATATATATAATATATATATATATATATATATACAGAGGCGGATCTAGGATTTTAAATTTGGGGGGTCCTAATTAAACCAAAAAAATAGACAAATGATCACAATATACAAATGAGAAGTTCAATTTTAACGAGAAGAAAATATTATTTGAGTTATTTATTAAATATACTTTCATTATATCGATATCTCAACGCTATCTCATCTATAGTAAAATTCAACCGACTGACTTTTACAGTTATCAATAGACATGACTCTTACCTTTAATATCTTCAATTATCTATTCTTAAAGTTTTTTTTGAAGATATAATAAATTTAGCAAACATAAATAAAGACGAGTCAAAAAGCTTACATAGTAAAATTAATTTTAAGTATTTGCAAAAAGAATCTTGGTCATACTTAATATGACAATAGTATGCAAATTAAAAGTTAGATTGGTTAAAGTTAAAAAGATCGAAAGGAGAAAAGAAAAAAGAGAAAAGAAAAAAGAGAAGAAAAAAAACAAAAGAGTTGCAATTGATGAATTGAAGATCCAAAGGAGAAAAAAGAAGAAGAGAAAAATAAGAGTTGAAATTGGTATCCGCAGGAATCGAACCTGTGATACACAACACCGCATGGAATAAGATGTTGAAAACTCTGCCACTAGAGCAAAGTTGTACTCTATGAAATTATGGCACGGATATTGAACTTATCTAAGTATTAAATCTGCCTGACTTAAAATAAAAAAAGAAAACTGATTTTATTTTGGTGGGGCCTGGGCCACCCAGGCCCCTTAATAGATCCGCCTCTGTATATATATATATATATATATATATATATATATATATATATATATAATAGTTCTACAAATAGAGAGTACCATGTACGATTGTCATGTCATTAATTTTTATTTTAAATATAATAGAAAATTAGAGTTCTACTCATATTTAAATATATAAAAGGAGTTTTGAATAGGGAGAAATTTACGTTTAGTTTTGAATAAACAACCTAAATTATTACATTATGTAAATTGAATATAACTTTTGCTACCTAATTCAAAACATTATCATTTTTTATAATTGGAGAGTGCTTGAAATATGCTTCAAAATGAGAACCATCTACAATATAGTTTTACAACTCATGAAAATATATTTAATTAGATGAATGGTAAGACATTTTTTAGTCTTTCTTTTTTATAAATATAATAATAATTAAGCTATAAGTATAGTGTACAACATGTGATTATAGCGTTCTATAATAAGTCCAATTTACAGAATTAGACATATTATCTTTCAAAACTTCGGCCTTAGTTGCCCACTGAACCAAAATAATTTAGTATTGCAACAAAATTTATTAAGTAAAATGTATTGTTACAACAAAAACTAAAATCTATAGCGATAAAGTTACATATATATTAGAATTTTGGACAATGAAAAAATTATAAATACATATAAGGTTTTCCGGATAAGTGAACATTACATTCTAATTTTAGATAAACAACCTAAATTATTATACTCCCTCTGTTTTTTTTTATCGTTCTTACTTAGAATCTTGACACTATTCATACTTAGAGGGAATCTTCTCAATTTTTTTCAATCTATAAGAAAAAATATCATCATATGGGGTCTTGTTTGATTCGTCTAAATTAGTACATTATTAATATTTAATAGTTATAATTTTTACTAATATATAATGAAAGATATTTACGTTCAAATACGTGCATTGGGAGATGTCCATATGAAAGTGAGAAAGATAAAAAAAAAAACAGAGGGAGTACTATGTAAACTGAAACTTTTGATACAAATTCGCAATATTATAATTTTTTTTACCATTGGAGAGTTCTCAAAATATGTTCCGAAATAAGTTTCATATACAATATAGTTTTAAAACATATGAAAATATATTTCTTTTGATGAAAAATAATGTATTATTTATTCTTTATTTTAGTTACATGTAAAAATAACTATAAAAATAGTGTATTATATGTGGGACAAGATCAATTATATCTTTGAAAATCATATTTTTAAAACATTGAGTCATATAAAGATAAAAATACATATTTATACTTTTGAACCTATAGCATACCATGGTGGCATTACATGAATCAAATATAAGTTTGTCAACAACATTACAAAAGTATTATGCAATTCACTTATTATATCATTCATAGAAAATGTGCTCTTATTTAACTAACTTCAACAAAATATCAAATTTTCAAAACACATACTAGTATATTTTTAGATATATTAATAGTTGAAATTGTGTATTAATAAATGTGAAAAAGTTTTTTTTATTAGTAGAAACAGGGAGTTTTACATATTTCAGTAGAGGACCATATTTGGTGCAATATGCTACTTAAAATTTACAAGTGTGTTTGAGACTTTGATGAAGATGGAAAAGATATGAGAAAAAAAAGGAGAAAAGGGGAAAAATAACAGCAAAAGAACTTGGGTGATGGCCTGATGGGTTTTCATTAAAAGACATTTAACCACTTCAACACGCGAAACGTCAATATATATTATTAGTTGTTTGTTATATATCTGCTTTCCAAATATTTTTTTTCCCGGTCAATTTTTTTTAGGGGCAGCATATGCTACCCCTTATTACTTCATTTATCCGCCTCTGATTGTGTCTTTCGACCTTTAAGTTGGGGGTTCAATTTCCACTAAGGATACTTCGAGGGTAGGCATTTTCCGCTACCATCCCCCTTCTTTTAGAGTGTCTGACCCTTTAATTCTGGTTAGGTTGATCTGTGGAAAGTTTCGATCTGGAATTGTCTTACCAATCCAAAAAAAAATTGGCACCATTCATAGGCAGGTAAAGGAATAAAAAGTACTTAAATAGACCCTTTGTACACTAACTTAGTGTGCACCAAGTTAGTAATTAATATTAACTTCATATAGTTTAACATGCAGAAAGATATAGGATGTGTAGTATATATATCATGACAAGTGTTTTAATATATATAAAGATGTAGTTTCTGCATGATATAGTATGTTTCTCAGTAATATAGTGAATTTCTTCATGATATAGTGGGTTTCCGAATGATATAATAGATTGTTTAGAAATGATGTAGTTTTTGCATCATATGATATGTTTTCGAATGATATAGTGAGTTTCTGCATGATATAGTGGGTTTTTGCATGATAGTGAGTTTCTGCATGATATGATAGATTGTTTAGTTATGACGTATCTTGTTTGATTACATTGGGAAAATCAAAATATTATAGTTTTTACTAATATGTAACTAAAGATATTAACGATAGAAAACGTGCATTGGAGAATGAGACATCTATTAAGGGACAGAGGGAGTAAAGTATATACTTTAGTGGTGTCAAATAATTCTTTTGTTATAGAATCCATTTTATATCTTAAAGATACGCAATTGAAATACATTTTACACTTTGTTTTGTTAAGTTTATAGTTTGACTTTTTTGCCGTATACCCCTGCGTTTTACGAACATGCATGAGGTATACTCGCGGTTTAAAAAATGCACAAGGTGCTTGAGATTTTTGAATAATATATGATTTGACCCTGCCATCAACTTTCCACTAACTATCTTTACAAAATAATTGAAATCAACTTAATCAACCAAATAACCCCTACTTATGGTTAATTAAATCCTAATTAACGCTAGTACAACCCTAACTAATACTAGTTAATTGAATCCCAACACCAACCCCCCCCCCCTTTAGGATGCTTGGTGGCATCCATTTTAATAGAAAAATTGTTTGAAAGATCATAGTGTCGTTTAATATCACCTCAAAACACGTAAGAAAAATTAAAGTATTAGTTTCCATTTTGATTAATCTCTCAAAATTTTCACCCCTTAAGGACGCTTGGCTGCATCATTTTAAGAAAAAAGTCATTTCAAATGACAAAAGTACCATTTAAGATCGCTTGGAAACCCGTGGCTGAAAATTAAGGTATTGGCACTCAACCGCAGCGGTTTAGACCCAAAACCGCAGCAATTTATCATTTACCGCTGCGGTTTAGGATGAAAACCGCATCGGTAAATCATTTACAGATGCGATTTTGGACCACATCAGTAAATGTGCGGTTTTGGATTGCATCAGTAAATAAATGGGATCTACTGGGAGCCCACTTGATGCAGACCAAAACCGCATCAATAAGTCCGGTTTCGACTGCATCAAATGGGCTTTTTCCCACTAGTGTTTGCCTGTGATTGCAATTTATTTTTGCCTGTTGCTAATATATCAACATATTGCATGTCCGGCACCTAAAACTCGCGTCTGAAAAGATCATAACTATAGTCCGAACTTCCGCCAAATTTCAATATGTGTGCTACTGGCAGTGCGCCAAACACATTCATTTACGCCTGGCGCACGGCTCTTGCGACGCACCCATAGTCTACGCGCCGCACGCAATGGTTTACGTGGTGTGCAATGTATTTGTCTCAAGTTTATTGCCAATTTGGCTATTGTTTCAATTAAAAAAAATCTATCAATTCTCCAATTTGTCACGGTCTGCCAAAATTTGATGTCATTATGTTATGTTAGTCGTGGCATCCCAAAACTATGTAGATTAGCTAAAACATCGCCTAAATTGCCAACAAAATATGTCTAGGAACAGTGCGCTAGACGCACTGCATCTGCTATAGACGCACTGTCCCACCCCGCACGCATCATTGTTGTGTTGCTTGCTTCCTGTGCGTCTCATTTGTTTTACCAATTTAGTCGATGTGGTGGCCGATTCTGCATTTTTTCAGCTCTGCATGCATGTAGAGTTATTGATCGTTCGATGCATCTTTTGATCTAAAATTCATTTCACCTTATTACAGAAAATAAGAATAAAATCAGTCCTTTTCCTTTTTTTTTGAGTCTCACTAATATTAGGTCTCATTTAGGTGAACGGTCATGCTTAGGATTTTCCTTTTTATTTTTCTTTTCTTTTTGAAGAAAGTCGGATATTGCTATCCTCCTAACAAACTTACCCTATATATCGTATATATAAAAACTTTTATTTTTCACTTTTTTTCACAAAACCTTCTCATCTTTTTAGAAAATTCATTTTGATTTTTGAAAGACTTATTTCCAAGTCTCCATTCCATATCTCCACAAATTACTCTCATAAATGTCCAAATCGTCATATGTACATCCCATATTGTCACCACAAAATACCTCCCCAAAATAACATCCATAACCACATATATTTCCATAAACTTCCCTCCGCGATATAAACTTCCGTACACGAACATTTCCTTTTCCTACTCGTGGCACGAGTTTCGAGCAAATTAAACCCATTTATTATTTTTTTAAAATTATTATTTTCAATACATTCCCTCCTTCATTTCACATTTCTTTATTTTTATCTTGTCTATTTTTTGGTGAATCCTAAGTCAACGTCTCCTTCTAAAATAGGAGAATTGAGAAGACATACTCGATAGCTTGTACTCATGCAAAAAAGCCTCAATCTATTGATATAGCTGAAGCAATGGTCCTCTTAGAAATAAGAATGGGTGACGAAAAGATTGTTGAGCTAACTAGCATCATCGAACGATTGTCTAAGAACTTGGAAGAGTCACTCTTAGTCTGCATCAAGTTGAAAATGGTGAATCTACTACATTCACTAAACTATATGAAAATGTTGTTGACAAGGTCACTAACAAAGAGGCCTACTTTGAGTTGGATGAGAACAACAAGTTCAAGGGAAAATTGTCTGAAAAGTTTTCCATAAGTGAGTTTGCCAGGTTCAAGCCTATTGACAACCCCAAGTATCACTTGAGGAATTTTAGGACCACTATGATCATTAATTTTCTGGGCCCCAAACTATATCCATCGGTGTTCCATCCCAATGTCGTTGGAACCAATCTATCAAAACTAGTTCTATTCACTGGATCCCAAGCATGTTGAAACTTGGGGCTATATTATCAGAGAGTTCATGAAACAATATGAACATAATGATGTAATCCAAACCTCACTAAGGAAATTGGAGGTCTTAAAGCAGAAAAACCATGATGGTTTTACCACCTATGACCTACCTCAATAGGTGGAGAGAAAAGTCCACTCACATGCTCTTCAGGCCTCCTGAAGAAGACCTAATTCGCATCTTCGTTGCCAATTTGTTTCCTAAATACAAAAACCATATCATGTATCTAAGTATCGAAAGTTCTATAAATCTTTATAATATACGCGTGCAAATTGAAGATGACTTGTTGAAAAACTCCCAAAATGACAACAATTGTTATAAGGTCAATAAAACAACAAGAAGAATGACTATGGATCCACTTCTAAAGGTGGAGTGGTGAACCTTCTTGAGGCACTAAACATATCATTCCAAAGGAGGCTAGGGAGGACATAAACCCAATAGGCATTATATGCCACAACTTCTGATCGACTTTACTCAAAAGGCGCTCTATTTCCCATTGGACCAACTCCTAATCCAAAAGAAAGTAGACGGAGTCCAAAATCGAACAAGAATGCTTAATGTAAGAACCATAGAGGACATGTCACAAAACTAACGATTGTTTCAAGTTGAAAAATGCTACCCAGGACATGGTTGATGAAGGTAGACTTCCCATTCCTCCTACAGGGAAGAAACCTAACAACCAAAATGGGCCATTTAATAAAGTCTAGCTATCTTTGAGGATGAATACTACTATGATTCCTCTCTCTTGATTGCACTAATAGGGGATCATGTTCATACCATCATTATTACAGAAACATCGTATGATATCAATTGTATATGGGCCAATGATGACGAAGACGAATATGTCACTAAAGAAAGTGATTATGAGAAGGGAGTATGCATCCCTCCGCCTCTACGACTATATGATGACAGTGAGATCATTGATATTCATGATGATCCTGTATTTCTAGGAGAAGATTGGTACCAAAACACCAAAGAGGAAGATGTACAAGTGCTCACTTGAACTGGAAGATTGCACCAACCAATTCAGACCAGTGCTCCATAATTGTCAGCATATCTTAAAGAGCTTCTTCGCAAACAGAACACTCTCATTCTACAGCTCATGAAAACGGAGGCCGAAATTAATATTTGGTAATTAAGGATCCTCTCATGAACATCGTACAACAATATTGATTGCGCTAAGAAAAATGAATGTGTCACCTAACACATCCTTTGAAGGATTTGTTAACTTTCTTACTGCTGATAAGCCAATCCAAGGAAAAGTAATTTTCCTTTATTGACAATGACCTTCCATTCGAGGGCAATAAGCATACCAAAGCTCTACGTCTTATTGCAGCATGCAAGGGAATGAATGTCCCGATGACATTAGGAGATAATGGATATGCGATCAATGTATGTCATTTACGAACTGCTTGCCGTCTAGGTTTCAAGGATGCGAATTTCAGTCCCTCCATCCAAGGCATCCGAGCATACGATAATTCTCACTGTGCACCTTGGGAATTGTAGCCATAAACATCTCTGTAGGGCTTATAGAGCAGCGCAAAATCTTCCAGGTCATTGATATCAAGGCCTCATTCAACCTACTACTAGAACGACCACGACTTCATGAGCTTGGTGCCCATATTCCTTGTATCAAAAGGTTAATATGATTGTAGATGGCATTCCCATAACACTATATGTAATACCCCGATTCTTAAGAGCATTTTTATTTAACGTTATTATAATTATTAAGTTATTCATATTTCAGATATTCTTATTTTATTAAGGTTAGAATATGAATTTTTATTTGTCGCGTTTGTAACGTGTTTATTTATCTATTTTGTATAAAGTTATTATTATATATACATATTGGTGTTTTATTACCTATAAATAGTTGAGTAGTATTTACCCAAAGTGACATCAATTACTTCCTCCGTCTTTATTTAGATGTTACACTTTGAAAATTTCGGTTACCTAGGCAAAATTTTAATGAGGGATGAAGAGAAACTAAGGGTGGGGATTAAAAGGAGTGGGGAACACCAGTGAGCCACCACCACTGGGACACACCAGTGCGCCACCGTCGCGACCACCGACGCCACCAAATCGACCACCGACACCACCAAATCGACCACTGACATCCTCTCCATCCCCTTCCCCTGTTGAACGTGCAACCCCCTCCCCTTCTCCTTCCCTTGTAGTCGCGCGATTGGGTTTTCGACGGGTGGGTTTTCGAGGGGTGGGTGGGGTTTTCGACGGTTAGGGGTGGTGTTTTGAAGGATGGGTGGGGTTTTCGGCGCGTGAAGTAACGTTTTTGGTGGGTGGGGTTTTCGATGGCTGGATGGGGTTTTCGGCGGGTGTAGTGGGGTTTCGGGCATGTGGGGTGGGGTTTTCGGCAGGTGGGGTGGTGTTTCGAAGGGTTGGGTGGGGTGCAGTAGTGGGGAGGGGGGCTGCTACAGTGGTGGGGAGGGGGTTGGACTTCTAGGGTGGATGGAAGAGAGATGGTGGTTAATTGCTAATTTAAGTTTAATTTGGTTAAATTAAATAAGTTTAATTTTGATTAATTGTTATAAGTAAGGGTAAGTTGGTAATTTTACATGGCAAAACTTACTAATTTAGGAAAGAAGAAAAAGTGTAACATCTATTTTGAAACATGCTGTTTTAGAAAATGTAACATCTAAATAAAAACGGAGGAAATATTTTGTTTCTTAAGAGTGTGGCCAATGGTTGATCTAATTTGTAGAATATGAGGAGAGAGGTAATAAAATTCATTAAAGAAATAGGAGAGAGAAAAAAAAGAGGAGAGAGGGTGGATGCACAGACCGTGAGAATGATCTCAAATGAAGTTGGCCAAGGTGAGTTCATCACCACATGACACAAGATGAGAAGGGGATGAAAATGATGTGGGCCCCACCTCTGTTACATGACACACATCCAACCTTCCTTATTTCTCCAATCTAATGGCTAGGATTGCACAAAATTATTAACGTCGTAAATTTTTGCAACGGACATATTGTCAGTTCTAAAAATATATTTTAAAAAAAACCAACATCTATATATATATTTTTTCTATAAATAGAGACCAATATTGAGTTATTTCTACACATCTTATTTTTGAGCTCATTTTGTTATTGAAAGTCATATTCGTTTCCTTTGATCATTTATCCACCCCACAAAAATAAATTCTCTCATAATAAAGATTAGTTATGGATCCCAAAACTAGTAGAAAAAAAAACCCCTTCAAAATCCAAAAGACCTCAACAACTTCATATTAATTCAAATTTTAAATCGCCTAGTTCCCAAATTGATCTCAATTCTCAAACTAATCCAATTATGTACAACATTAACAAAATTATTTTTTACTAATAGTTTCTAATCACTAATATAAAAATTATTTAGATTCAACAATCATTGATTAATTCTTAAATAACTCATACTCCCTCGTCCCAAAATATAGTTCCCATTTCTTTTTGCAGAGTCTCCAAGACGTATCTTTGACCTATTATATCTTCTATTTCGTATTAGTAAAAAATATAAAAAAATTGATATTATGAATGTACACGTTGAGACAAATCCAACAAGACCCCACATGAATATGTTTTCTTGTATACATTAATGAGAATATTTGGTCAAAGATTTTAAAATTTGACTCCCAAAATAGAAATGACAACTATATTTTGGGACGGAGGGAGTAATAAATTCAAAAAATAGGATGGAAAGGAGATTGAGGAGAGAGAATATATGGTGGGATTTGGTAAAAAGGAGGAAAAGAGGATGTGAAGATCTAAAATATAGATCATCCATTGGGCAGTCAAGAGATCATAAAAATCAATTATAGATTATGAATGAGATAGAGGAGTGAAAAATAAATAAAGTAATTGATGATATCAAATTTAAGATCTATCCATCTGCCATGCTCCAAATATCCTTCTGCCGGTTTAATGAGGAAACCCCAAAACCCCAACTTCCCTTCATCTCTCTCTTTCCTTGCAGCTTCGCCTGCCTTCTCGCGGGCTTTCCAAGTTCGCCGGAGCCACACCTACCCCCAGTAATTCCTCTCTCCTCTGTTCGTGTTGATGGCGGATGGGGTGCTAGTGCACCGTTTCTCTCTTTCCTCCCTAACGGTGTTATCGTCGTTCTTGTTGACCATTGCGAGCCACGCGACTACTGGAGGATCGTGGCTGAGGTGTTGTGCGCTAGTGGCCCCTTTTCTCTCCCCTGCTCGCATCTTTCTCTCTCCCCTCGATGAGTCGATGTTGATGCTCCTATTCTCTCTCTCCTTGGTCCGTGCGGCTAGAACCTCCGGGCACCGGCGATGCTGTTGGTGTTGTTGTTACTCTGCTTTCTTCTCCCTCCTCTATTTTCTCTATGAGGTACTACATCCCTTCTCCTCTTGTTTTTTTTTTTTTTTTGATATATTTCCCTGATATTAAGAAATTGGTCTTGAAAATATGGTTGAAACAATATGGTGATGGCGTTGTTAATTTTTTCGTTCATGGCTGATTTATTATTGGTTGTACTTGGTTGAATAGTTCTGATTCTAGCTATTTTCTTCTCTACATCTTCAAGTTTTGGAAATATATGTCTGTTGAGACATGCAATGTAGAATTTGATTGAGCTATATGATGACGTTGTTGGCTGTTTGTGGTAATCTATAATTTGGAATTCGAGTTTATACTGAAATACGCGAGAGGTGTAAGTTCCTAGTGCAATCAAATCTCATTGATGCTTAGAAAGGGATCAAGTATAAACCTACGTAAGCAATTGCGTTTTGGAATCTGATAATCAAATGTCAGTAATATGTGTTTTGGACATAAGTTATGAGTTCTAACAATTGGTAGTTTTATGATGATAATACGTTCTTAAGTGCTATCAAACTAAAGTGGAATTTCACTTTTATGAAGATTTTGTGGTTTGAAAGTGAATGAACTCAATGGGATTATATTAACATTTAAGGGGATCTAAAGTATTCTATCACCCAAGTTCAATTAAGTACACTACATAAAAGTTGGAACTCTTTCTAAGGAGACCATGTATATTTAAGTGATTCATACTAAAAGTGGATTAGAGTTAGTGTATCAAACTCGAGGTAAGCTTTTTTAAAGGACGAAGAAGGTTAACATATAAACAACTAATGGTATAAAGCAAATAATATTTAGAGTTTTTTGTCAGAAAGGACCTAATAAAATACAAGTTTTGTGGGGAAGGACCTAATAAAATTTTTTTTGTCAAAAAGGACCTAATAAAATACTTTCGATTGTGAACAGGAACCACTTTATGAATTTCCGGCCAAATTTACTATTTACCGGCATTGACCCTTTTTTTTTACCCCTAATTGGCTCTTTAATGTTTGGTTCCTATTTTAACTGACCGAAACATATTGAATTCTCACACTTTCCTCGCAACAGCGCAATCTCCATCCAAGGAAAGCATCAAGTTATTCGATCTTATCCTGCAACCTTCATCAAATCCAAGGTATGTTTTACTCTTCAAATTTTTCTCTCTCAATGTTTAAGGGTTTATGAAATTTAGGGCTCCTATTATACGTTTTTCCCAAAATGGCAAATTAGAATTCTTAATTTTACGTTAATTTCTCTTCTCCTCCTAATTTTACGGTAATAGAAACAGAACATTAAAGAGTCAACTAGTGGTAAAAAAAAGGGTCAACGCCGGTAAATGGTAAATTTGGCCGAAAATTCATAAAGTGGTTCCTGCTCACAATCGAAAGTATCTTATTAGGTCCTTTTTAACAAAAAAAAATTTATTAGGTCCTTTCCCACAAAACTTGTATTTTATTAGGTCCTTTCTGACAAAAAAACCCTAATATTTAAGTATGCTGAGCTAATGTACGTCTACTGAACTCCAGGCTATGAAGACTAAGTTAATGCTCATTAGTACCTTTTTAACGTTAAACCTATGATTATTATAATTGACCTCCACTGAAGTTAGAGAGTTTTAACGTCATATACCTCAAATGGCTTATGATCACACATAAAGTATGTCTTATGTTTCTTAAATGGTCTGAAAGTATGTAAAGATGACTTCGCTATTTTATGGATATCGAAATGTGTAATTTTTACTATGAAATGTTGTTGTAGAATCACTATCTTATGAAAGGAAAACCTTGTTATGTTTCCCGAAATGATTTGAAAGTATGAAAGGATTAGTATGACATTTATGCTACGACTTTGCTATGAGTTACCTATATACTTAAGGTGATAAGGTATGTTTATAAATTTATGATTATACAAAGATATGCGTTATGATCATTCTGAAACGATCGAAAAGTACGAAAAGTGCGACTCTGTATAAAAAAGTTTATGACCCTGCAATGATTTCAAAAAGACACTTAAAAAAAAGAAACGTGATAAGGAAAAGTGAAAGATGTCTCTTGGCAAGGTATTTTGTAATGTTGGTCATGCCCGTTCCATTCTGGCGGTATTATCACCTTCTGTTGGACGACAAAAGTCTCCCATGGCACCCATGATCTGACCACCTTCTGTTAGGGGATCGAACATGTTTGCATCTATCACAAGCGTTACAAATTGCTTCCCAGTCAAAGTTTATAGATGGTAAGCCATCAACTAAATCCAATTTTCTCAATTTGTTAAGCAATCTAGCGCTAACATGTCCAAGTCTTTTATGCCAAAGTAAAGGGTTATCTTGTAGTGCACTCATGCATGAAATTATATCGTCATGTAAGGTATTTAGACAAGTTATGTAAACGTTATATAACCTCTTACCTTCCAATACTAATTCCCGAGTGTCTTTGTTAATGATTTTACAGATAATTTCATTGAAACTCAACAATATTACCCCGATCACACAATTGTGAAATACTTAACATATTGTGTTTTAAACCGTTTACCAGCATTACATTCTCGATGGAGTGCATTAGGGATTTACCAACATTTCCTATTCCAATTATTTCTCTCTTTTTGTTGTCGTCAAATGTAACACACCCTCCATTATGGGTTACTAGTGAGAGGAATTGAGATTTATCACCAGTCATGTGTCTTGAGCAACCACTGTCGAGGTACCATAGGTTGTTTCATCTCACGTTTACCTACACGATTATCACTTATTAGTTTTAGGAACCCAGATTTGCTTGGGTCCCTTTTTCTTTCGTTGAGCTTCTAGTAAATCTTTCCTAACCCATATTTGAGTTACATATTTTACATTCTTTGCAATACAATTTTTCTTGATTTTACAGTTATCAATTAAGTGACCATTGTTTCCACAGAAGTTGCAAATCAAATATTCATGTAGATCTACGTATTTTCTTTTACGAAAGTCTCTTTTGAAGTTTCTGGCACTGTGTCGTACACTATGTTGCCGATCCGAATATCTTAAACCAGTTTTGTTCACATTATTTGTTGGGTTAGTCAAGTGATTTAGAGCATTTAGTCCACTTTTCATACAACCTTCGAGCATTAGACAATTGTGATTCTAAAAATTCGACAGAGTTATTCAAATCAGTATTTCTTTTTCTCGAAAGTTTTAAATCTCTTTTAACTTTGTCAAGTTCCTCACTTATATATCTTAGCCTCACTGGCAGCATTAGTGGAATAATTTTTTATTTCAGTCTTGAATTCTTAAGTTCAACTAACTCATGATTTAGTGATTCAATTTGTTTTTCAAGACTCGATTTTTCAGCTTCTAATACAGTGTATGTCAATGTGCCATTTACGATTTCATTAGCAAAAGACTTTTCGAATCTTAGTGCGTTTATCTCAGTGTATTTTTCTTCAATTATTTTCTCTCGTTCATCAATCGCTTTCAGCAGTATTTTATGTTCTTTTAACAAATCTTTATATTCAATATCTAGTCCAGTCTTTTGTTTGGTTAAATTCTTTATCTCCTTTTTCAGGATAGAAAGATTATCATTCATATCTTGACAGTCATCAATAACGTTTCCAAGCAGAGTAACAAATTGATTTTTCGAGAGAAGATGAATTGAGAGTTGCAAAGATAGTAGGCTTACCTCACGTTCTTCGATTTCTTCTAGAGAGCTCGAATCTTTTGCCATTAGACATAGATGAGAGTCATCCTAGTATTATGCCTTTTTCAGTGATGTCTGTACATCATTCAAACATAGTTTAACTTCATCGCACTGTGCTAGTGACTGTTATTCATCCTAATCCGATTCTCTCCAAACAGCAGCAATCATTGCTTTCTTGATTTCTTTCTTTGATTGTTCTCGTTTTTCCTTGGGTTTTTCATCATCTCATAGGGGATATTCTTTAATCTTAGGATCAAACTCTCCGCACAAACAGCCAGAGTTAGTAGCACTTTTCTTAGAGTTAGAAGTAGTACTCTTACCTTTGAAGTTTTCGCTTCTTATGGAATTATTGTTCCTATTTTTTTTAGAAAATTCTGAAATCTTTTAGTGAGGAGCGCAACATCATCATCGCTATCATTATCTTCAATTTCTAATTCAATGTTCAAGGCTAAACCTTTATTCTTTGGTTCATTAGTTTTGGAATCTAAAACCAGTTCATGAGTCATTAGTGAGACAATTAGTTGTTCTAATGAGAGTTTAGTCAAATATTTAGCCTCTTGGATAGCAGTGATTTTTAGAAGTCATCGATTTCTTGAACTTCTTAAAACTTTTCTTACTAGATTTCGAGAAAAATAGGTTTTGCCTAGAGAATACAATTCATTAGTGATTAGTGAGAATCTAGTGGACATCTCTTTAATTGATTCATCATTATTCATAGTAAACAGTTCATATTATTAGACAAGTAAATCTATTCTTGATTGTTTTACCTCATTCGCACCTTCATGGACGAACTCCAGTGTGTCTCATATTTCTTTTGTAGTAGTGCAACCCGAAATTCTTGAGTATTCATCTTGTCCAATCCCAAATTTGAGAATGCTCTCTATGGATACTCAAGAATTTTGGAATAGATTTGGAACTGGACCAGATGAATAGATTTGGAATTGGACCAGATGAATACTCAAAAATTTTGGCTTGCACTATTGCAAAAGAAATATGAGACACACTGGAGTTGGTCCATGAAGGTAAGAATGAGGTGAAACAATCTAGAATAGATTTGCTTGTCCAACAATATGAACTGTTTACTATGAATAATGATGAATCTATTAAAGAGATGTCCACTAGATTCTCATTAATCACTAATGAATTGTGTTCTCTAGGCAAAACCTATTTTTTCTCAAGATCTAGTAAGAAAAGTTATAAGAAGTTTAAGAAATCGATGGCTTCTAAAAATCACCCCTATCCAAGGGGCTAAAAATTTGACTAAACTCTCATTAGAACAACTAATTGCCTCATTAATGACTCATGATGGTTTTAGATTCCAAAACTAATGAACCAAAGAATAAAGGTTTAGCCTTGAAAACTGAATTAGAAATTGAAGATAGTGATAGTGATGATGATGTTGCGCTCCTCACTAGAAGATTTCAGAATTTTCTTAAAAAAAAAAACAGGAACAATAATTCCATAAGAAGTGAAACTTCAAAGGTAAGAGTACTACTTCTATCTCTAAGAAAAGTGTTACTAATTCTGGCTGTTTCAAGTGTGGAGAGTTCGATCATAGGATTAAAGAATATCCCCTATGAGGTGATGAAAAACCCAAGGAAAAACGAGAACAATCAAAGAGAGAATTCAAGAAAGCAATGATTGCTGCTGTTTGGAGAGATTCGGATTAGGATGAATAATAGTCACTAGCACAGTGCGATGAAGCTAAACTATGTTTGAATGCTGTATAGGCATCACTGAAAAAGGCACAATGCTAGGATGACTCTCATCTATGTCTAATGGCAAAAGATTCGAGCTCTCTAGAAGAAATCGAAGAACGTGAGGTAAGCTACTATCTTTGCAACTCTCAATTCATCTTCTCTCGAAAAATCAACTTATTACTCTGCTTGAAAACGTTATTGATGACTGTCAAGATATGAATGATAAATTTTCTATTATGAAAAAGGAGGTAAAGAATTTAACCAAACAAAAGACTGGAGTAGAACTTGAATATAAAGATTTGTTAAAAGAACATAAAATACTGCTGAAAACGATTGATGAACGAGAGAATAATTGAAGAAAAAGACACTGAGATAAACGCACTAAGATTCGAAAAGTCTCTTGCTAATGAAATAGTAAATGGCACAGTGCCATACACGGTATTAGAAGGTGAAAAATCGAGTCTTGAAAAACAAATTGAATCACTAAATCATGAGTTAGTTGAACTTAAGAATACAAGACAGAAATAAAAAATTATTCCACTAATGCTGTCAGTGAGGCTAAGATAAGTGAGGAACTTGACAAAGTTAAAAGAGATTTAAAAATTTCGAGAAAAAGAAATACTGATTTGAATAACTCTGTCGAATTTTTAGAATCACAATTGTCTAATGCTCGAAGGTTGTATGAAAAGTGGACTAAATGCTCTAAATCACTTGACTAACACAACAAATAATGTGAACAAAACTGGTTTAAGATATACGGATCAATATGGGTTAGGAAAGATTTACTAGAAGCTCAACGAAAGAAAAAGGGACCCAAGCAAATCTGGGTTCCTAAAACTAACAAGTGATCATCGTGTAGGTAAACGTGAGATGAAGCAACCTATGGTACCTCGACAGTGGTTGCTCAAGACACATGACTGGTGATAAATCTCAATTTCTCTCACTAGTAACCCATAATGGAGGGTGTGTTACATTTGACGACAACAAAAAGAGAGAAATAATTGGAATAGGAAATGTTGGTAAATTCCTAACGCACTCCATTGAGAATGTAATGCTGGTAAACGGTTTAAAACACAATATGTTAAGTATTTTACAATTGTGTGATCGGGGTAATATTGTTGAGTTTCAATGAAAATATCTGTAAAATCATTAACAAAGACACTCGGGAATTAGTATTGGAAGGTAAGAGGTTAAATAACGTTTACGTAACTTGTCTAAATACCTTACATGACGATATAATTTCATGCATGAGTGCACTACAAGATAATCCTTTACTTTGGCATAAAAGACTTGGACATGTTAGCGCCAGATTGCTTAACAAATTGAGAAAATTGGATTTAGTTGATGGCTTACCATCTATAAACTTTGACTGGGAAGCAATTTGTAATGCTTGTGGTAGATGTAAATATGTTCGATCTTCTTTTAAGTCAAAAACGTTTGTTAGCACCTCTAAACCTTTGGAATTAATTCATATGGATCTCTGTGGTCCAATGCGTATAAGGAGTCGAGTTATATGAAGTTTTATTCAAGATGGATCGTACTTTAGTCCTATAATATATGTGAGTACTTGTTGATAATTTTTCTAGATTTGTATGGACCTTATGTCTTGTTGGAAAAGTTGAAACTTTTGATGTATTTCTAGTCCACATTCGAAAAGTCCAAAATCAAACGAATTACAAACCGTTATCTGTCCGAACTGATCATGGCACTGAGTTTGAAAATACAGATTTCGAGAAATTTTGCAATGACAACGGAATTGATCATCACTTTTTTGCTCCAAGGACTCCGCAGTAGAATGGAGTTGTAGAAAGGATGAATCGTACTTTAGAAGATATGTTTCGAACCATGCTATTACATTGTGGCTTGCCTAGAAATTTTTGGGACGAGGCAGTGAGTACTGCATGCTACATATATTATAGGACTAAAGTACGATCTATCTTGAATAAAACTTCATATAAACTTGTGGATGGCTGATGAAACTAAAACCTGCCCATTGCTCTGTAGGGAGATAATCGGGTGATATATAATGTAATGTGAAACTTGTGGATGGCTGATGAAATAAGCGGAAAGTGTACTCCGGACTAGTCGCAGTTATTGGCAAAAATTAAAGCGAGTGGTTGGGTGACAACTCCTACTGTCGTAGTGTAAGCTTTGTCTCCTCCGCCACATTCTCTTCCCCCTGGTTAAAAGAAAGTTATGTTGAATTATGAAAGTTATTACGATATTGGATTCCCGATAAGAAATCAAATCAGGTAATGTAATAGATGTTTATTCACTACTTGAATATGAATGACGATATTGGATTCCTTATAAGAAATTGTATCATGGTAAGTTGTTATGATATTGGATTCCTGATAAGGAATCATATTTTGATATTGGATTCCTGATAAGGAATCATGTCATGGAGTGTTGTCATGTTATTTAATTCCTGATAACAAATTGGCTTTAAGGGTATAAGAAATTGATTAATATGGTATTTGAGAATATAAGTTGGATTTCTTATCAAAATCGATTAAAGGAAATAAGTTATACAACCTATATTAGAGTTGGTTAACTTAGATTCCTCATAAGTAATTGTGATATGTTGATTGCTAATCAAATGAAGATATATGAAATATGTCTATGTTTTGTTTGTCATTATATGAACGATGGTGTACTATAAAGTGAATTTAATAATGGTATTGCATGTATGTGTCCGATAGGGATAATGCTATACTTTGTTGTGACTTGTGTGATTAATTTGAGCATGATGATTGTTGAGAGTCGTTTTCAAGTAAAAACCACCAAAGCATGTGTTAATCACGTTACGGGTTCAGTACTCAGCTTTGCTGATGTGTGTATGTCATTTTGTCATTTTTGTGGCCTGTCACTTGGTGGGTGGTAGTTTATTAAATGTTTCAGGTTAAAGTTCTAAGTTAATATTCACAAGTTGAAGCTAATACGAGCTGGAGCAGTGTTATAGTTGTTATCGAAGTGAGGACGCTCGACGTTGTAATAGTTAGCAATTTAATTAGTCATAACATAATTTTGTATTTAAGAGTCATTAGCTCCTGCTCCTGATTCTGGTTGTTGCTTCGCGAAAGCGTTGAGATTTTTGAGTTTGGAGTATTTTATAAATTGAAATTGTAAACATGTTTAAATTATTTTTCGCTTTAGGGTTGTCCTATTTTTAAAGGAAATTTTACCGGATTTTCTATAGAAATTTATTAGAACAGAGTTTGAGAATCAAGACCATGATGTTATAGTTAATTAGAATTGAATAGCATTGCGAATTGGGTTTCACACTCTCCGATGTAGTTCGGTGAGTGTGATGGTAATAGTTCGGGTTATCTTGACTAGAGTTTCTTTCGCTATGCTTAATCCTCTGTAAGTCGGTCGGGAGGATTCGGGCAATTATATAGTTATGCTATGTGTCTGTCAATGTTTTTGTTTTGTCACTATGGCCTGTCTTTTGGTGGGTGGTAGTGTTGCAATAGTTTCAGGTTGAATTTATTGAACACTTCTTCCTGATAGAAGTAGTTAACAGTTGGACCTAATATACTTATTTACATGTTTCGAGGCGAGAACGTTCTCTTTGTATTAGGTAATCATTAATCTTTAGTTTTTATTTCTATTTCTGGATGAGCGACAGTGCTCTTGATGCTCTTTTGCTGCTGCTCTGTGTAACCGTTGAGTTCTTGATTTGGAATGTTTTCATATTGAAATTGCAACACGTTTTTCAAGATTTTCCCATTTTGGTTAGTCCAATTTACAAAGGAAATCTTGTTGAAATTTCTAGAAAATATTATTCAATTATTGAATTGTTTCTTTAAAGAGTGCAAAATAAAAGTAATGTCAATGTAAGTTGATGTTATATGACGGCTTGTATTTTCCTTAAGTGGAAAGTACGACGGTAACACACCGGCTAACATAGGTTTTCAGGTGCTAATTTTGATTAATTAATTTAGTAAGGATGCATAAAAGTCGGGGCGTTACACTAGACTCTTTAATGAAAGTACATGTAGTAGGCAAGCCTCTCATTCACATAGATCCTGATGAAGAGGATGAAAATTTTCGAGGATTTGTTCCCGAAGAAATAGCCCTCGTAGAAGAGGACATATCGCCATTTGATTTTGACTACTTCAACTTAGCAGTTAATTATATCACGCACAAGAAAGGATACTTCCCAGGCATGTCATTGGGTAGTAACAAGTCCAGAGTACCTCCTGTCACTAATTCCAAAGTAGTGGAAAATCTATTTAGCTAAGGATACAAGCCTATAAGGAAGAAGCTAAGAAAGCGTATCACACAACGAATAGCGTACCACAACACCAAGGATAAGGACAATATTATTTCCTTCCCTATCGATCCACTCTGAATGGGTAATTTCTAAGGGAAGGAGAAGATTACCCTCGCTACAAATTCCCTAAACCATTTTACCAGGCTTAGGATGGAGTGATCTTACCAGGATTTGAGATATTCTTGTATTGTCACTTTCTGGAAGAAGGGACTCATGATCTCACAATTAAACAGTTCACTGAAGACTGTTTATACTACAAGGGATTAGGACTTCTATTCGGTCAAGAAAGCCTCGAATGCCCAGACAACACTGCTCACATACTAGTTGTACTACAACACGAAGCCTTCAACCCTGCTATGCTAATCACTTTCGTAAGTGGCACCATGCAAGGATGGAGGAAGACTATCAAGCTGACTACTCCAAATGGAAAGAAGATGATCTTCACCACCAGGGAAGGGTCGGTGTTTGAAGAATTCGAGTCTTTTGAGTCACAACCTGAGTATGAGTCCGAGTCTTCTGAGTCTAGCGTCCCAGTTGAGACTACATTTGAGTCTGTTAATTTTAGTGTCCAAGTAGAGTCTTTACTTTTCGCTGAGTCATTGTTCAACAATATGATTTTTTATTTTAATAGTATGAACTCATTTGCTTATGACTTGTGTACTATCTCTAATTCTTCTCCTTCTCCTTCCGATTTTAACAATGAATATGAAAAAGAAATAATTAAATCAGTGCAAGAACATGAAAATAAGACTCCAATAATCGAAGAAACGAAAAAAATTAATCTTCGGATGATAATGAACCAAATGAGCTAAGAATGGGATTAGGTTTAAATGAATGTGAACGCGCCCAATTAATCAAATCGTTAATTGAATATATTGATATATTTGCATGGTCCAATTTGCGTATGCCATACATTGATCGTGAAATCGCTCAGCATACTATACCTCTAACCGAAGGCATGAAATCTGTCGAGCAAAAGTTGCAGAAAATGAAACCTGACGCATACTTGATAATCAAGGAAGAAGTTATTAAACAACTTAATGCAGGTTTAATTAAAGTAGCTAACTGCCATGACTGGATGGCGAATGTTGTACCTGTGCCAAAAAATGATGCGAGGGTTAGGATTGGTGTTGATTATAGAGACCTCAATAAAAAAATTCCTAAGGATGGCTTCCTCTTACTTCACATAGATATCCTAATATATAGACAATACTGCTAACCATGCCCTTCTCTCCTTCATGGATGGGTACGCAGGATATAACCAGGTTAAAATGGTCGAGGAAGACCTGGAAAAGACTAACTTCATCACACCGTGGGGGACCTTTTGGACTAAAAAACACTAGGGTAGCCTATCAAAGAACTACGACTACCCTTCTCCACGACATGATGCATAAAGAGGTAGAAATCTATGTAGATAACATGATATTTAAGTACAAGGATAGAGAGGGACACCATGCCGTCCTTGAGAATTTCTTCATGAGACTTCAAAAATACAACATGAGACTTAATCCACAAATATGTGCCTTTAGGGTCACTTCAGGGAAATTCCTAGGTCATTTCATCAGTTTTAGAGGGATTGAGATGGACCCTACCAAAATAAAAAGCTATAATCACCATGCCTCCACCTAATTTTTTTTTTTGGCAATTCAAAGTTATTATTGAAAACCAAAAAAACTTGGTTGTGATTCAAGCATACAAAACCCAATTACTCAGCAACAAGCTGGTAATAGAGGGAGAGCAGAAAAACACAAAAACATCACATTGTTAGCATGTGTATATCCTCAGCTTTACATCTAGCTGCCACTCTAAACATAATATCTTTGTATACTCTGTCAGGTTGCATAAGAGTGTTACAGAATGTTTTTTGATTTCTCTGGTGCCACAGCATATAAACTGCCTCAGTGAACAACATAACATAAATTCTTTCTCTTCTAGTTTTGGTGTGAGCTTTTCTACATGCTTCTTGTAATTCCATATTGAATCCTTGCCCTCTTCTGTGAATATGAATAACTCTAAGCAGCTGGCTCCACACTATATTAGTATACTGACATTCAAAGAACAAATGCTCAATTGTTTCATTTTTATCATCACAAAGCTTGCAAACAGGATTACATTGAATGTGCCATTTCAGTAACCTGTCTGTAGTTGCCAACCTTTACTGAGTTGCTAACCAAAGAATAAACACACTTCTAGTTGAATCTTTGTTATCCTTAATCACCCTTCTCCAAGAAACTCTTTCATTAACTGCCTTCATTCTAAGATAAGCTTTATGGATGCTAAAGCTTTCATTCACTAACATTGACTGCCAACCTCCATAAGCCTGAAGTTGATCTCTGGCTTCCAGCACTTTCTTAAGAATCCAAGAGGTGTTGTTGCTTTTTTATGTAATAGGTATGGATCCACTGAACCCACAACTTCTCTCTTTTAAACGAAATAGCCCATAGGAGCTTCATGATTGCTGCTTGATTCCAGACTTTCATATCAATCAAGTTCCACCCTCCTGTACTTTTGCTATTAAATAGGATCTCCCATGCCACTGGAGATTTTTTTGAAGGAAGCACTGCACCAGTCCAGAGGAACTTCCTACAAACTCCTTCAACAACCTTAATGATCTTCTTTGAGAGGGGGAAAATGTGGCCCCAATAATTCTGCATACTACTTAGAATAGTTCTAATTAGCTGCAATCTCCCAGCATAGGATAGAAGGCTAGCCATCCACCCTTGGGCTTGTTCAGTAATCTTCTCCACTAAAGGTTTACACTGAGTGAAGTTGAGTATTTTTGAAGCTAATGGGACTCCCAGGTACTTGAAGGGGAGTTGCGCAATTGGCATATGTATAAGCTCAGCAAGCATTTCCTTCTCCTCCTCAGACACCCCAGACATGTAAATGCATCTTTTTTCCACACTTGCTTCTAACCCTGAAGCTGAAGAAAACTTATGAAATGCAGCCATAATCTTGGATATTGAACTATGATCTGCCCTTGCAAGTAATAGCAGATCATCTGCAAACATCATGTGTGTGAGATTTATCTTTTCATACTTAGGGTGAAAATTAAAATCAGGATTCAAGTGAAGCTCATCTAGGCATCTACTCAAATATTCTATGCTAAGAGCAAACAAAAATGGAGAGAGTGGATCCCCCTGTCTAACTCCCCTCTTAGCTTGAAAAGGAACTGCAGGGATGCCATTTAGCAAAATAGAATAGCTAACACTTCTCACACAAGCCATAGTCCACTAAATGTATTGATCAGGGAACCCCAGTTCAAATAACATTTTCTCTAGGAAGCACCATTCAACAGAATCATAAGCCTTCTTTATGTCTACCTTGATTAGGCATCTAGGAGACATATGTTTTCTATTGTAACCTTTGATCAGCTCAGTAGCAAGTAATATGTTATCTGCTCCACCTAAAAATTAAAAGCAAGTAAGGGGGTTCTTAGGCAAAATTCAATACTTTAGTAGGTTCATCTCCAAACTGACCATGGTGTGCGAGCGCATCTTTAGAAAGCTTAAAAAGAGTGTTGTTGCCGAATGAGATGAACATTGCCAAAAAGCCGTTGACAAAATCAAAGAATACATATCCAATCCTCCTTATTAGCACCTAGTTTACCTGATATACCTTTAAGACTGTATTTGACTTTGACTAAGACCGCAGCTGGGGCCATGTTAGCATAAGAGATTCATGAGAAAGAGTGTGCCATTTTACTACATTAGTAAAAAGCTCTTGCACTATGAATCTTGTTGCACTCCCTTATAGAAGCTTTGCCTTACACCAGTATGGGACACTAAGAAGCTTAGGCATTATATGTTCACTCACACAATCCACATAGTGTCCCGACTAGACCTTCAAATTCTTATTTGGAAAGCTATCCCTTAATGGTAGACTCTTTTGCTGGGTAGTAATGTAACACATCGATAATTCTCTCTTTTCCAAAATACCTTTTCAATATAAAACTTAGAGAATCATCAAAGCATTATCGCCTCTGTGATAATGTATCGCCTTATTTAGAATTTTGCAGTAGAAAACATAGTAAATAACTTTAGAATTAAAATTTAGTTAATAAAGTGTCAACTCCAAAAGTCAAACCAATAAAGTCTAACTTAAAACCAAACCAACTTATAAAAGTATAAACTTAAAGTGTGATAAATAGACTACACAAGCTCTCCAATCCTGAACCCAATGATGCATCATCTTCAAACCTGTAGACAGACAATGCACTATTGATCCCTAGAGACTTCTCACCAAAATGGGTCATCACAGGATCAATAAGAGATAACCATGATCAACATACACAAACAAAGCATGTGGTCAGCAAAGCTGAATACTTCATAGTAAATAAAGAAACAATCCTAACATGATACTACTACATAAGAACAGTAATGAATAATAATATAATAAACTTGCATATAACTTTTACTTAACTAAACTTCACAACCAATAATGTAATTACTTTAAATAGAATAGTCAATAGAACAAGTTGTCTTGCTAAAAATAAGCCTTCCCTTTGGAAGACGAAATACGAGCACGACTCCGTATTCCCATGACCTACAATATTGATGAACTTTTAACATAAATAGGGGAACAGTGATCAATTTGATCCCAGGAAAGCCATGGGCGACCCATGTACTCCAACTCTCTACTAGTCCATATTTCAGACGTGTACAAGTCTAAAGCTATTGCTATCCACGTTTCACTTTACATAATTTACCATTTATTACTTGTTATGACTCACAAGCAATACAGATAATACAATGATCAAACGATCACAACTTTCATTTTTATCTTAGGATTAGATAAGTGACCAGATAACTTAACAACCCAAGATTAATTCAACCTTTAATCCAGTTTTCTATATTTGTTGAACCTGGCCAACAACCAACTAACCTTTCAAAGGTATAAAATATTAACTTACCAAATAAGGCCCTTAGTCCACATAAAGTAATGAAATAGTAAAAAGGAAACAACATGATTCAATCATGATCGAAACCAATAATATATATATATATATATTATATATATATATATTATATATAATATATTATATATATATATATATATATATATATATATATATATATATATGTCCCCATGTCAATTAATAAAATAAGATTTCCAACCATATGCTTGCATCAATCTTCCATACAAACATAATATATATCTCATAATCAACATGTTTTACACAACATCACAAAACATGCAAACTCAAGACATAGAAATCATATATGAACTTAGAATAGTTGCTATACAGGTTACCACATGATTCTTATCCTTAAAATCATGATACTAAGCACGTCAACACATACGTATGTACGTACCTTGTGTAGACAAATTGGGTGCCTACTTTCAATACCTTAAATGTCACCTACAACGAATTCTCCACCTAATAATAATCAATATAACCAAGAATCAATAATCAAATAATTTCCAGCAATTTAAAAATATTTTAAACCTCCTTTAAAAGTATTTAAAATCTTTCCATCATTAAAACTTCAATTACTAATACTTTCTAGTATAGTACTACTATACTAGTCATTAAAGTCTTTAAAACTCCATCACTAATATCGTTTTTAAAATTCCAGCAACATATAATCTGTTAAAACTCCTTTTATACATGCTTAAACATACTTAGACTTATAAGAATAATCAATTCCATAGTTTATAACATACTACTATGATTTTCCAATCTTTACACCCTAAAAATCCATTTGATAGTTAAAAATCCAATCTAATTAAGCATGATAAAAAAATCTGAATATTTATTTCTTCAATACATAAATTATGTAATCTTAGATTCATAATCAAATCATCAAAGTAAAGCTTTTAACATAATCAAACTATATAAAAAAAAAAAATCTTAAAAACACAATCTTTAAATAAAAACTTGAGGATGAAGAAAGGTAATCAAACCAAAGCAAAAAAAAGAAGGAACAAAGGTGTGCCGGCGGTTCGATGAGGAGGGGAGATTACTTGTTGAAGAAGAAAGTGTTGCTTGGGAAAGAAGAAAGAAAACCGAGAGAGAGAGAGAAGGAAAGAGAGGCCAAATTTTGTGTGTGAGGAGAGAGAAAATATTGTTTGGGAAAAAATATGGATTTATTGGGTTTATATATGTTTTCCTTGTGGGCTTAGGAAAAGGTAATTGCGCTCAAATAATGTTTAATAAGAAGTAAAATTAGTGTTTGGATCTCCTTACACAACTAGAAGTCCTTTTCCTAATCTAAATAGTGTTTGGATTCCTCAAGCCCACTTAAACTCTTTTTCTAAATCCAAAAAGTATCTCAAATATTTTTCATAGCATGCCTAAACAAAATATTTTAACTTCTTCAAATCATTAAAATATTTCCTTTGACTTTCGAATAGTCACCCTTCTAAAGAAATAATTTATTTCAATAATAAGTTAATATATGTATATATGTATATATGTATATATATATATATATGTATATATATATATATGTATATGTATATATATATATATATGTATATATATATATATATATATGTATGTATATATATATATATATATATGTATATATATATATATGTATATATATATATATGTATATATATATATGTATATATATACATATATATATATGTATGTATATATATATATGTATATATATACATATATATATATGTATGTATATATATATATGTATATATATATATGTATATATATATGTATATATAGACATATATATATATGTATATATATATATGTATAATATATATATATATGTGTATATATATATATATGGTATATATATATATGTGTATATATAATATATATATGTATATATATATATGTATATATATATGTATATATATATATATAGTATATTATATATATATATATATATATAATATATTATATATATATAATATGTATATATATATGTATATATATATGTATATATATATATATATATATATATATATATATATATATATATACATATATATATATATATATATGTATATATATATGTATATATATAATATATATATGTATATATGTATATCTATATGTATATATATATATATAAATATATATATATATATATATATACATATATTATACATATATATATACATATATAATCATAGTTAATATATATAATATATATATATATATATATATATATATAATACATATATATATATACATACATATATATATATATACATATATGCATATACATACATATATATATATATACATATATGCATATATATATATATATATATACACACATGCACTAAAATATTTTTTATAAATTTCATAAATATAAGAGGGATTACAAGTAATGCTGGCTGAATTTGACTTAAAGTTTGTGCCTCATAAATCCATCAAAGGCAATGTCGTCTAGCAGATTTCCTTGTCGATGAATCTCGCGAGAAGTATGAATTTCCTGATGTAGATCTTCTCATTACGGAAGATGAAAGTTGGGCACTATACTTCGATAGTGCTTCCAACAAAAAAGGACGTGGCGTTGGTGTACTCCTGGTATCAGCAGAGGGTGGACACACTCCTCTATATGTTAAACTTGACTTCGACGTTACTAATAACGCAGCCGAATACGAAACATGCATCACATGGCTCTAGGCTGCACTATCCCTAGACATGAAAAAAAAACTATGGGTATCATGGTGATTCCTCTTTGAACATCAACTAAATCTCCAAAAGATGGAAAGTTGAAAATGAAAGCCTCTTGCAATACCAAGCCCATCTAGAAGCTATAGCCGAAAAAATACTTGAAATACAATACACATGCCTTCCTCGTTTGGCCTATACTATTAGGATTCCTCGCACCATGTCTGAAATACCCCTTGACATTGAGGGATGGCAAGAGCCTCCTTATATTCACATCTTAGACAATTATACAGATTAAACTCCCTCTGAGCCTTGGTTCACTGACACCATCAACTACATAACCAAAAAGGCATATCCACTTGGAGCTTCAACAAGAGCCCAACGTGCCTTCAGGCTCCTGGCCTTCCAATATGCTGAATATTACGGGATATCGCACAACACCAAAACTCATGCACCTCTTCTGGATAGGTAAACCAGACACCATGAAGATGGATCAAGTCCATAGTGGAATATGTGGCACACACATGAACAAACTAATGTTAGCCCAAAAGATCATTCACTTAGGCTACTACTAGACTACAATGGAGAAAGGTTGCTATCTCTATAGGTAAGCCTGTCCAAAGTGCCAACTATGCACTAATTTACAACATGTCTCACCCTCATTTCTTTATACCTTTACCTCACTTTGGACATTCTCAACTTGGGGAATTGAATTGAACTGAACTGAACATGCCTAGTGCACTATCATGCGTCAAACGCAAATGACCCGCGCCATGCGCTAGACGCACTTTTATGCGTCTACTGCACTACTATGCACTAATTTGTTCTTCCGACATTCGCTACGATGCTATTAAAATTCATTAACTTGTTTTACGAAGTATTTAGACTCCTCTCGGTCTAAATAAAAAAATGAAACTTGTTTTTATTAATTTGCTAAACAAAAAAAAGCAAAAGTTAAAACTATGTTACATAATAACTATGTGGCATGCAAGCCTATTGAAAGTAATAAATTTAAAAAAATATAAAACAAACAAATAAAGAGGCATTGTTGTAATCAATCTTGCTTTTCCTTCTTAGGATCTGTTCTCTCCATATTATTTTCAGTTCAATTCAGTTATGTTCAGTTCAGTTCAATTCAGTTATGTTCAGTTATGTTCAGTTCAGTTCAATTCAGTTCTATATAGTTGCAATCAGTTCAGTACTATTCAATTCAGTTCAGTTCTATTCAATTCAGTTCAGCTATTTTATGCCGAAGAGAACAGACCCTTGATTTACTTCTATTCAATTGCAATCACTTCAGTTTAATTCAGTTCAGTTCAATTCAATTCCTATCCAAAATGGCTTGAGTTTCTAGACAAGCCTCCCCACTTTTCCAGTCTCTCCACTTTTTGTCCTTGATGTCATTTTACTAAAGAATCCATTGGTTATTAATTTATTTTTCCCATGTTTAGGGACTCGTTTTTGGCCTCATCCAATGATTGCAAATTGGAGGCTATTCTAGTTTTCGTGACACTTTACATGCCACTTTAGACTTTTTTTAACTCATTCTCGAATATTATACTTCCTCCGTTTTTTTAGATATTATACTTTTTATTTTAAAAAGTTTTAAATTAGATGTTACACTTTTATTTTGGATAATAACTTCTCTCTATTTCTCTCCTATTACATGTTCACATGTGACCCTTTTGTTTTTTATTCTCTCAATCTCTTTCCTCTCCAAAAATTACCTAAGAGTCCGTGATTTAAAAAGTGTAACATCTAAAAAAAACGGAGGAAATATTAGATAATCGCCTACAATCTTCTATTTATAGAGTATCCTGAAAATAAATACCACTTTCTTTTTAGTGATTTTCCACCTGATAGTGATCAAGTATGTTATTGAAACTTCCATTCTTATGTCGAAAAACTAAATAATATATTATTTATAATGTTCAAGTCAAAGTTGAATTACTTTGGCCGTGTTAAATAACTAATATACAAGAAAAATTACAATCACGTTTTTAATCTTTTCGATGTAAAATTTCACAGTTTTAATTTTCATAATTTTACAAATACAATATATAATTAGAAATATTATTGGTGATAGATGTACAAGGAAGATTATGCAAAAGCATATAGATAAGATAAAAAATATTAAAGATTTGTTCACTTTAGAATTATTAAGTTTCAAGCTCATAAGTTCAAATAAATTCAGTTAAATTCAGATAAGTCTGTATTAATTATGTGAAGTTAAGATATATTTATATTGCTTTTGACACCTTATAAATAAACTTCAATAAATTTTATTTAGTTACATTAAATTAAGTTAAGATAAGTTCAGAAAAATTCAGGAAAAGAAAATTCACCCAATCTATATTATTTAAAAGTGCTTTTATATATATTTTTGCATACCAAAGTTATACAACACCAGAACCCATATGGTCTCTGAAATACAAAAATGCATGTATCACTCTATTAGCTGTAAGTTGGACATACAAGTCCTCCAGCCAATTTACACACAAAACAAAGGACAGAAAAATTTATAGTTAGTACACACTGCCCTACAAATTCTGCAAAACTTACAGCATTTACCTTGCAGCCTTGCCCCTCTTATTCTGTCCTCCCTCTATGTACAGTTTTAGTTAGCACGCCAAAAACAGAACCCCAGCAAAACAAATGTAGCAATAAAGGGATAAAATAATGCACAAGTTATCAAGCTCACATACAGTTAGTTCAAAAAAATTAATTTCAAGCAAGAAGTTGCTCTTCTTTTAGGCGAAGAGTAATTGGTCTTTGATCGTTGCTTCCGAAATTCATCTGACCAACAGAGTTATTGTGTAGCTTCATCTGCGCTGCTTGAATGTTAGCAGCACTAATGCCGCCTCGCGTAGCCGGAACATCATGGTTGTGCTTCCCCTCGTAGGTTGTTATCACTGCACTCGCGTCTGTTGATGCTCTCTCTACATGTTTACGAACTTTACACCCCACTGTTGTGCATTTGTAGTAGCTCCTGCATTAAAAATATTGGAACACTATAATTGAGAAACCTTCTTCCCAACAAAGATTTTCAATTTACATGAGTGCAAATTTGTATCTGTATCCTAGATATATATTTCTAAGTATACATTCTCATATGAACTCACATTATATAATATATATATAATATATATATATATATATATATATATATATATTATTAATATATAATATATATATATATTATATATATATATATAACTAGGTTCAATTGATCTATGTGTCATTCAAAAAAAAAATCTACCCACATATCATATGCTAACAAATCCTTCAAAATCTATTGCCAGGTGTATAAATGGGATGCAAGTTGCTGATGTCCCACCTCTACACACGTCATTAGCGTCTGGCTATAAGCATCTATTCCAAAAATAAATTTTATTTGCCTTACTTACATGATTTTGAAACAAAAGTGAATCATTAACAACCTTCTGTATTTGGAAAGATTTGGTGAAAATTTAGCACTCATGCAGACCTTGTTAATTGACAAAGTAACTTTCATGTGTTAGGCATCATACACAAGTCGATGCAACTATGTTATCTTACATTTCCTTTATTGATTTTCTTTGACATCAATTAGTTTAAGACATAATTTATACACAATACAACGACATACATAACAAATTTTTTTAGCATATGTTATTAAAAAAATAATTTGGACATGATAGACATTGCAACCTTACCATCACCTAAGTATGTGCAACCTACTACCAAGAGAATGGTAATTAAGCATGCGCAAAATGAATATGATTCTTAATATTGAAGACATACTCATAAGTAAGTGATTGGCCAATAAATTTTTATTTTCAATCATTTTTGATTAATTTTATGTTGAATGATCAGTTGGTTTTAGTGAATAAATTAAACTCAATGATAACTTATAAGTATGTTAGTTGTACATTGTCTTTGAATACTCTTTTATAATAACATGTATAATTTTCTAATAATCAATCAAACTCAATAATATTGTTAGGGTAGTTTTAGTGAAATACATGCATCATATAATTTATTTTAAATTCTTATTTTTCTATATTGTATGTTTAAAATCTTATTCGACTGAATATATATTTCAATTGTGTATATGTGACATTTTTGTTGAGGTGGCAAAAAGTCATACGACCCACTAACTAAATAAGAATCCAACACGAAATTATTATCTGGTTGTTTAATTTAGTTTATTTTGGTAAAATATTAGTTAATAAGAAGTGTGTTAAAAAAATTCATGAGAGTGATTTGTTTGGGTTATGCATATGTTCAAGCTTGATAAACGGGTTAATAAACGCGTCAGATAAATAAAATCAACTAATAAATAAACAAAACAATTTACGTGTCTCAATATGCATGCGTTTAAGTCATATCTACATAAAACATCCGATGCATTTTTACACGGGTTCAAGTTAAAAGCTAGTAATGAAATAAACCACAGTGGATATTCAAGAATGATCCTAATTTTAGTGGATATTCTCAAAATAATTAAAACTCTCAGTTTTATTGTCTTTTTTTAATCCATGTTATAGGAAAACCAAAAGGTTCAAATTAGGTAATGCTATGTTTGGATAGCAAGACTTCATTTCAAATCCTGGACTTGGATGGCATGGAATTTGAAATTATGGAATTTGTCCAAATTCTTATCAAAAGCCTATATTAGTAGAATTTCAAATTCAAGCTATTACCTTGTCATTTGAAATTCTCTCCTCATACATATCCCAACTCCATGAGTAAACCCATACTTTTTTAATATTTAATTCTCTCCCTTCTAGTAAACCCACACTTTTTCTCTCTCCTCTATCAAACCCCCTTTAATTTACAAAACAGTGATTAGAAATTGAAATACAAACTTTAAATTCCAGATTTCAATTCCATTATTTGAAATGAAATACAAGTTTCCAAACACTACCTAAGAGGATTTCCAAAATTCCGTATAATTCCAAAATAATCAACTCGGGGTTATATTGATGAAGGTCGAGATTATAGATGTCAATTTTTCCTACATATTAATAATAACGAGGATCGATATAGATAAGTAAACACCCCGTGAAAATGATCTCATACCTCGGATTAGGATTGCCTTTAACAACTTTCTGGCCATACTTACGCCATCTATAGCCATCATCCAAAAGATCAACATCACTTCTTGTTTGCACAACAATTTTTGGCTCAGTCACGGTTCTGTGTGTAAATGCAGCATCAGATTGTCCTGCTCCAGCATTCCTGCTCACACCAAAACTATATAGATCAGAATATAAACATTTTGTAGAATTTTTAGAGGAGGAAAGAGAAACTTAGAGAGAATTAAAAACACTACATTTTTATATATTTTTCATGTACATAAACAATTAAATAAAACAGCCTTTAAATAAGCATGTAAAACACTACTAATAACATGCCCACTACTTAACCCACTACTTTTGTCCCACTAAATAGACCATTATGTAGACCACTAACTAATTATTTGCAACTAGTCCTAACTATTAGGAAAACTATTTGACTAATTTTGGAGCATAATCCAACACATTTTCTTAGTAACTTTATTTCTAAGAATATGAATGAGCTCTATATTATTTCCACCATTATATTGATGGTATCAGATACACCCTTTGCACGAGGATACTTACTCTAACGGAACCTTTTCAAAATGACATAAGAAACCAACAATCCAACATGGTCCACTTTTTGCCTGATAACAACACTAGGGATAATTTGTAACAAAATATGTACTTGATATAAACAAAAAAAAGCAAGGAAACTAAATATATCATGTTTTAGGTAATGTTATGTTAACTAAAATGGTTCTTATAATAGTTGTTTATTTATCTCTATTATGTAGGCCAAGAGGGGAGCTATGGTGTCCCCAATAAAATGACATTTTTATCCGTAGCTAAATATATATACTTAATTGGATATTCAAATTTTGTACAATTATATCCTTTCCTAATTTAAAGATGGGTCAAAAATTCCAATAATAAACTAAATAAGCATTAACAAAGTAACTTAACAAGATGAGAAAAATGGTTACTCAATAAAAAAATTACAAATTTAATTTGCCTACAAAACTTTACATCTAAATGTTTATCTCAATTTCTAAAAACTTTATAGATTACAATAGTTTGTATAATAATAATTATAAATCATACTTCTATAATCATATTTTGATGAAATTTATTAAGAATATACCCAAACAACCGACGCACACATCGTGTGCATAGAAGACCATTTAAGTATATAAGGTAGGTCTATAGAAAAGCAGCATATATAAGTTAACACTTGACAATTAAGTTTTGTAAATAATAATGCAACAATTACTTCATAATACAATTAAGTTGATTCATTCTTTGGTTAGCTACTTGGCTGTTCAAGGAAAACTTCAGACTACCACAAGGCTAATTCAGATAGGAATTAGACAATTAGTAATAATCCCTTGTGTCTTACATGCAACAGCGATAATGAAGATCATCAGCATTTATTTTTCAAATGTCATATGAGTGCTGTTTGTTTAACTGAGTTGAAAAGGCATCCCTCAAAATATGAAGTATATGAATATAAAGTGTATGAAAGGAGTTAGTGGGGCTCCACATACGTCAAAGAGCTGGATGAGTTAGTCTTTTCAATTAATGTTATTATAAATTTATTTGTAGACTGTTCAAAAACAAATACAACAAACTTATTTGTAGAAAATATACACATATATATATAGTTTAACTGGACATTACTACATCTACCCACCGGGTAGACTACCCGCTACTAATAGATAATTAAAATATTAGTATTTAAGTCTAGTTGGATTTCACTATCATAATTACCACAACATTATATTATGGGATGGGTAGTCTATCCGGTGGGTTAACAAGTTTTTTCCAGTTTAACTCCATTCATAATGTTATTTAACACTAAAATAAGAGAGTACTTGCCTTCTCTTGGGATTAGGTTCATCATTATAATCATAATCATCCCCAAATTGTTGAGAGTTTTCACCAGATTCTTCACTATCACTTGGTCCATTTAATTGCATAGACGTTGCTTGAGCAGAATCAAATTCTCTTCCAACACCACCTGACCATATAGCATTACCAAAACCATCACCAGGAATCAAACCATGGCCACTGTTATCTTTATTAGCTGGTCTTCGTCCAGTTTGTGGCCGCTCATGGTTGTGCTGGCCTTTGTAGATGATCTCAGTTATATGACCATCAAACGAGCGTTCCACCTTCTTCTTAACAGGACAATTAGGACTAGTACACCTGTAATAACTTCGCGGATATTCACTTCCTTTCACTTGCTTCTGCCCATATTTTCTCCAGTTATACCCATCATCTGCTGGCTTATCAACAGCTATTGGGAAGTTATTACTCGGAGCTCTCCGTTCTAGCAGATTCGGGTGCTCCGATAATTGCTGTCGAGATGATGCATTGAAGATTGAAGGTTGGTAGGTTGCCATAGATGGTGGTGGATTTGTGTCTGGTTGAATGCTGAGATGAGATTGAGATATTGCAGCCTGAGCAGTGAAGTGAGCTAAGGTTTGTTGCGGAGATAGACCTAATGGACTCTGCATTTCATACATAAAATACCTTTTATAAGTTTATTCTACTCTACTAGTTAATTCAAGCAACAACAATTTCAAATTACTCCCTCCGTCTTATAATAACCTTTCTTTTTAATGTTTGCACAATCTTCGATACATACATTTATGGTACTGCACCTATTTCTTATATGTTGGTGAAAATATATGGTCAAAGTTTATATAATGTAATTTTAAAGAGCGAATAAAAACTTCATTATGGGACAACGGGAGTACCAGTATTAGCATACCTTATAAAATAGAATTTGCCCGTTTAAAACTTGTAGCTAAAAGCAGATTTTCCAAACAAAAGATTTGCCCTTATTTTTTATAGAAAATATTGAGAAATCCATTCACCATGATCAAATATTTAAATTATTTCTTCACCCGACGTTGTCCTCCATTTATCGTGTTATTTGAGAAGAGAAACGTCGTGAGAGGGATAACTAGAGAGACTAACTAGATTGATCATGTTGATGAAAAAAAAAAAGTCAACGACCCTACCTTCGAACACGATTCCCTAAAAAATCAAAACTAAAAATTCTAAAAAATTATGATTTTTCATGCATATATATAGTATTATGAAGATCAAAGTATCGAACATGAAGGCGATTCTCATGCAGAAATTTTTTAACAGTAATATTTTCATGTAATAACCAAAACATTTGTAATACAAATATTCACAGCCCTATGAAAATCATCATAAAATTTAGTCATACTAAAAAGAAAAATATGAAAATATTATTATGACTATATATTATGTTTTAGAAGCTAAGGAAAGAAGTACCAGAAATGTAGGTGAGGTTAAGAAAGCAGAGGGACTAAAACCAGGAGAAATGTTGAAAACCGGCGCAACTGGTGGCAGAACCAAGTTTCCAGGCCTATTTTGCTTAAACCCAGAACTTCCACCACCATTTCCATTGCCATTTTCTCTCCTATCTCCCAGCTTATTGTCATTCCCCCAGTTCTCGGACACCGAGTTCAGCTCTCCGGTGGCCGGTAAATGAGTAGCGATGGCTCCAGCGAGGAGGTCGGAGAAAGACCGGAAGTCGTTGTCTGGAAACGGGTCGGAGAAAAGGTTTGACAACGAACCGGGGCTCGGAGACGGAGCCCCGGTGTATAAGGAGTGATCAGCTGGTGCTGATTTTTGTGAGATGGTTGTTCTTGGCCTTTGTTGTTGGTTTTGTTGTTGCCCAAAGAATTTATGTATGTCTTTAAAATCACTCATTTTTTTGGAATGGTATGTAATTCCAAAGATCAACTTTTTGGGTTTTTTAAGATTATGTCAAAGTTTTGAAGGTTGGATATGGAAGTGGTTTTTTTGGCTTTTGAATTTTGGTTGGGTAGTTTTGTGGAGAAGTTGGAAACAATCAAGGGCACATTATATAGTAGGGAATAGTATCCCATTCTTAGATTGGATAAGGAGGAAATGTTCAGCTAACCAGCTTTATCTAATTAGTATATGTGATACATTCAAATAATGCATATATGAGATTTTTAATATTGGTTTTTTCTGTCTTAAAATATAGTTTTCATTTCATTTTTCAAGGTTAACTAAGCTTTAGAGCTTTAGACCAAATATTCTCATTATTATATACAGAAAACAAACATACTCATGTGGAATTTTGTTGGATTCGTCTCAATATTTAGTTTATAATGTCAACTTTTTATTAATACGAAACTAAAGATATCGATGGTCAAGGATACTAAGACTATACAATAAGTAACAAAACTATAAATTTTGGGACTCAGGGAGTAATATATTGGGCACATCCTATAAGAAGAAGGTTTTTGAAAAGTTATTTTCAGTTAAATTAAAAAGCGTCGTTAAAATATGAATATGATGCATACATCGGATATATTTAGGTGAGATCTTTGGTGATTTGTAGTTAAGGAAAGACATATTTACGTGAGATCTTACATTCATCTAGTGGTGTCAAAACAGGTTAGTAAACAGGTTCTGGGTATACCCACGGCGAACCAGGTCATACCCGAACAGGTCAGGATTCTGATTGTCAGTACCCCAGGTCATGACTGGTCAGGTTTTGTTCAACTGGGTCGAACACATTTGAATCATTGGATTCCCAGGTGCCGGACAGGTCTGAACGTTCCGTTTACAAGTCGATCCATTCTCGAGTATAATTGCCCTTTGACATTTTTTAGCCGGGTTTGCGAAGATCGTATTTAGGTTCCATGTGCGGTTGAGTTAAGTGAAATGTACTCGGGTTGAATTAGTAATGATCTTACTCATCTTAGTTCGATCCTTGTGAAACATCGGGTCCATTCGCTGTTGAACGCCAATTCAACTTGGGTAACTCCTGATCGGGTCATCTTGATTTTGTTATGTATTTTGTAAATGAATCATATTAATAAAAGTATTAAGATCGATATATATATTATATATATATATATATATATATATATATATATATATATATATATATATATATATATAATATATATATATATATATATATATATAATATAAATATGTGTGTGTGCGGTAAATATAAGGATGACAACGAAAAATCAATAAAAACACTATATTGATTACCGTGATGTTTAATGTAGTCTTTTACTCGACTCTTATTTATCAACTGCGTAAAACGACTCTAATGAGTAAAGGAGTAGAACGACTATTCATATGTTTTAATATTATATATTATAACCAACGACAATAATAACGAGTATACGATCAATTCCAAATTTATATAAATGATTTATTATTATAAGCATTATGATTGATATATAAGTTTGTAAATAGCTATGATGGTAATGAGAACAATACTACAAATAAACATCAAATGAAAATGATAATAGTTAATCAAGAACATGTAACAAGTAACAACCATAAGTTAAGTAAAATAGTTAATCATAACTTATTAAACAAGTAAAATATAGTTTAATACTAGTATACGATTAACAACAATAACACTCCCTTGTCTTTATAAGTATAATATTATTTAAGTTAATGTTTTTATATACTATAGTTTAATACTAGTATAATATTTGTGGTCTTCTCTTAACTTTGATATATATGTAAATGAATCGTATATAATAAAAGTATTAAATAACATATACATACATATGTGTGTGTGCGATTAATATGTGGATAATAACGAAAAACCAATAAAAACACTATATTGATTATCGTGATGTTAGTGTATTCTCTTAGTCAACTCTTATTTCGACTAATCAACTGCGTAAAACCACCCTAATGAGTAAAGGAGTAGAGGCGACTCTTCATATGTTTTAATATTATATATCATAATTCATAACCAACGACAATAATAACGAGTACAAGACCAGTTCCAAATTTCATATAAAGGATTTATTATTATAGTAATAAATACGAAGAGGAATAATAACAATAACAATAACAATAACAATAACAATAACAATAACAATAAATAGTATAACAAATGATAATCATACATTCATAGATTTACAACGACGGTTCATATGATTATATGAGGTCTACCGCCTACGTGATTATAACGCGGGTTCATATGTTGCACAATACTAATAATAGTAAATTATATCCCTATATCATTACCCCATATAAAAGAAACTATTTTATCAGTAGGCTTAATGTATTAGGACGATTATAATATTTGAACCATTATAGCGAATACGTGATTGATTATTTGATTATTAACGAGTATGAGGAGCATCGACTCTTAATATGCTCTAATAACTTAACTACCGATAACATAATGAGAATTATATATTAACAACAAATATACGATCAATTACTAGATTAAATATTATTGCTTGTTAACAAGATCTTGATATGAAGCATACTGTTATACTATAGTTCACGTAAATAACTATAATCAAAATATTAATTGAGTAAGTAACAGTTGTATAAGTAATTTTTCAAGAAGTTTAGTTTCATAAATAATGACCTTAGAATAATATAACTAGTATAACTAAGTCATAACCGATTAGTGTTTATGCTCTTTGTCATTCCTTAATCAATTCGCCAAAAAATGAGATAATTGACACGAGCAAATTTCGGTTAAACAAATAATATAGATTATGAAAATTTTAATTATTACTTTAGATAATTATGATTATATTTGAAAATGTTGTTAATAGTATGAGATTTGGGGTTTAGTTGTTGGTAGGATTATTGATTTTCTTAAGGCAAAATCCAAAACCATTTAATAGGCAAAATCTAAACCGTTAGATGATTAGAATCAAGGGCACATAAGAAAACAATACAAAGCACATGGATCATCAATATTACCCGTTGGATGCAAACCACAAAAGAACTAAACCGTTAGATCGTCTTCTAACCTATCACCTTTTCCCTCATCTCTCTCCAAACCCATATTTCCTGCCCAGCCTCCCTTCTAGTTCCTACTTCTCTCAACTCATGTTATCATCTCAAATGTAGTATTTTTTCGTCTGTAAAGTCGAGTTCAAGATGGAGGGTTTTGGAAGCGCAGAGGTGGTGCAATACGGCTAGATTGTATGAAAGCTTGAAGCGCCAAAGAAAAGAACATCACATATGTAGATTCATATGTTACTGAGGATTATAATAAATTAATAATAATCCAATGATGGAAAATATAGTTTTCAGTCTGATTTTTGATTTTCTCTCTCTTCGTTGCTCGCTTCATCATCTTCTTATTCTCCAAACATACATAAAGTCGAGTTCAAGATGGTGTAAATTATGGTTATATGATGAACTTTGTGTTTGTTTGCTTCTTCTGGATCTCTTTATTTATTAGCAATTTGATTTTAAAGCTTAGATTTGTATTTAAACTTGACTGATATATATCACCGGCAATACAAGATGCACCACAATACAAGATGTTGAGATCGAAAAAAAGACGTATCGATTTTGATTTTTCTTCCCTTCCTGCTTCATTGTTGTTAGATGGTAAGTTACTCTTTAGCTCTCGTTAATTATGGAGTATCAACTTTGGTTTTGAGAATTTTGTCTTTCTTTATTTTTTTCTAATTTTCCAGATCTAAAGACCAGGTTATGTAGAAGATTTGAGCTAGAAGTTGAAGAAACATCTTTCTTACAAATTTTTACGTGAAGAATGAAGATGCAATTTCAAGCACTAAATTGCTTTTTTTTTTGCCCAAATTTCTGTAAATTACTTAATTGTAGATTCATTTCTTTAATTTTCTGGATGTAAAGTTAAACAATCAATTCAAATTTGCTGTAACTTTTACTTCATTGTATATGCTTTAACTTTTACTTCAATAAGAATGAATTTCATATTCATATGTTGTTCTTTAGTATAGGGTTATGAGAGTTTGATATATTATTTGGTAGCAAATTTGGTAGAATATTAAATGGGATAATTTGGTAGAAAAAATGGAGAAATTTTGGTAGAATACTAAAATGGATTATAAATTTGGAGTATAACTAGATATTTTTTAATATTATTTGAAAATGAGGACATTGGGTAATTAAATGAAAATATAAATAAGTACATGATATTCCAAATTCTTAAATTAAATTAAATGTAATTTAATTAATTATTTATTTAATCATTAAATATAATAAGTTTTATAAATTAACATATTTAAATGATTTTGTAGATATAAAAAATTATTGAATTTTAATAATATCTTGTTTATTATGGTCGGGTTCGGGTTTGAGAGCAGGTCTGTCTGAACAGGTCAGGATATAATCTTGCCAGGTGCCGGTCAGGTCTGGGTAATCCCAGGTCAGGTTTCGGTCAGGTTTGGGGACTGACCCTCACAGGTCGAACCAGGTTCAAGTCAGGTCAGAATCAGGTTGACCCAGCGGTCAGATCTGTTTCTGACACCACTACATTCATCTCAACTTGTATTTTTTGAATATATAATTTTTAATTATTTATAATTAATAATATGAATGGTTGAAGTTATGCATTGACATGAAAATTAAACAATTGCAGGTAAAAAGGAATATATGAAATATATATTTGTAGTTTCAATATATTGTTGGGAGGCAGTAAGAGGAAAATGATATTAAGAGGGAGTGCCGTGGATTAAATGCTGTCGTTGTGATCAAGTGGGGAACCTCACGTGGATGTTCTTTTGTTGTGTGCCTCCCCACACAGTCACCAACTTCCAAATGTTATTATATAGTATATATACTCGTATGATTGGGTGTTTGTGGTTACGCCCAACATGTTGAATGATGAAGTCACTAAAGTAGAAGGTAGTGAGGGGGCACTTCACAAACCAACAAGTTGGTCCTTTTTGGTAAATTGGGCTGGGGACTTGATACTTCAGAGTACGGCTGTGTATAGTACTTCAATTTAGAGAGCTGAAGGGCAGGCGGTTTCCGAGGGAAAAAAGCGAGCTACTTAGGATGGAGAGTCAGAAATAGATGTGACTGCTAGATCAACTTGATTCTGATTTAATTTGAACGTGGTTGAATTTGTAAAGGTCAGTTTCCAGATCTGACCGAGACCTAACCTAGGATTACCCAGACCTGATCGGCAACTGGCAAGATTATATGCTGATCTTGACCAAACAGACCTGCATTCAAACTCGAACCCGGTCGTACTCAATCAGATATTACTAAAATTCAATTATTTTTTTATATCTACAGAATCATTTAAATATATTAATTTATAAAATTTATTACATTTAATAATTAATTAAATATAAAATAAAATAAATTAAATTAAATTAAATTGAAGGGTTAAACTTTTAATATCATGTACTTGTTTATATTTTCATTTAATTACCCAATGTCTCTATTTTCAAATAATATTAAAAAATATCTAGTTAAGCCCTATATTTCAAATTTATTATCCCATTTTAATATTCTACCAAACCCCATTTTTCTAACATTATTTCTACCAAATATTCTACCAAATTATCCCATTTTAATATTCTACCAAAATTTCTACCAAATAATATCTCAAATTCTCGTAACCCTATACTAAACAATTTAAATAACCAAATTAAAACTTACAGATTCACAATATCCAATATGCAAAATTAAACGAAAGAAAACAATTGCCAAGCACGAAATCTCTTACACATTAACATGAGCAATAGAAAAAAAAAATCCAAACCCACATGGCAAACATAGAAAATGCAGATACTAAAACAAACTAAAATAAAATTACGGATTCATTTTTCTTTATACTAAAGAAACCCATATGAAAAATTCAGATAAAACCTACTTCAATTTCATGACAAACAAAATAATAAAATACTGCAAAAATAAATATGTTTATTGAATTTGAGAAATGTCAAAAGAAAATTACAATCCCAGATCAAAGTTTATCAGATTAAAAAAATTCAAAATAAAAGGTAAAATAAAAACGAAAATTCAGTTATCTTACAAACTTTGTCGCGATCACCACATGTTTGGCTTGAGTTTTTTTTCCCATCAGATCTAAATTTTACAACCCTAACATTGGATCTTGAAAAGAAAAAAAAACTATAAAATAGTTAAAAAATGAAAATGGAACTAATAAACTAGCAACAGGGGAGTTGAGTAACAAACGAAGTTGAGTGAGGATGCGAGATAAGCCACAACAACAATGACGACGTTGGTGGAGTCGAGCAAGGATGAGAGATGAACGAAGGTGACTGAGGATGATGAGCGGCGACGATGACGACGAAATTGGTGGAGTCAAGCGAAGATTTCGTCAATGTGCAGCGAGAATGACGTCGATGCTCAACGAGGATGATGAGAGGCAAACGAAGAGTTCGTCGATATTTAGCGAGGCTATAGAAGACATTGGTTGTGGAGGATGAGAGAGGCTAGCAGATGAGAGTGAGAGATGAGAGAGAAAGCGCAGCGAAAAAGGAAGGAAGGGTGATGGTGGCTGAATTCATGCAAGTATGATGGAAGGAGGGAGCAGCACAGAGAATGGAAAATAGCAACGAGTGTATTAGGATTTTTAGTTTTGGAGGAGAGATGGGAAAAGGTAATAGGGTAGGAGGCGATCTATCGATTCAGTTTGTTTTATGACATGTATCCAACGGTTAATATTTATGATCAGTGTGCTTTCTGTTGTTTTCTTGTGTGCCCTTGATTATGATGATTTAACGGTTTAGATTTTGCCCATTAGATGATTTTGGATTTTGCCTTTAGAATACAAATAATCCTACCAAATTATTATTCATAACAACTAATCTCCATGTTCCACATCCCTAAACCCCAAATCTCATACCTTATAACCCCATTTTCAAATAATAATATAATTATTTATTGTAGTAATTTCATATCCACTAATTGATCGTATATTCATAGTTAATATATAATACTCGTTATTATTATCGTTAGTTATACTATTAGAGGATATTAAGAGTCTATACTCATTAATAATCAATCGCGTATTGGTTAGAATGATTCCAATATTATTATATCGTACTAAAATATTTAAGTATATTGATAAAATAGTTTGTTTATAGTCACTATATACAAAGTTAAGACATATAGCTGAAGTAGATGGTTTTTGTTTCAAAATGCATTTCTCATAAAGACGATTAACTCAAATATTGTATTTTTATCTTAATTAGCCTATCAACGACGATTGACACATTTAGTATAATATGTAATTTGAATCATTCAAGTAGATTTTTTTTTTGTTTATGAAATGCATTACACTCGAGGACGATTATCATAATGATTATTCACTTACATTAACTAATCTACACACTAATCCATTTGTATTACTTTGTGTTTATACTAATGTATACTAGCTAGAAATGCAATACATTGATCTATACATCATCTATACATTGACATATAGTCGAAATGTATGCAATACATTAATCTATATACTAATCTAGTTTAGCCTAGTGATTACCCCCCTACATTGGCTTCCGTCACATTATACTCGTATTAGCTTGTGTTGATCGGCTTTAATCATCATTATGACCAATTATGATCACATTATACTCGTATTGTATTTTGGTCAATGATATGAGATTTGAGAAATGATAATGGTTTTGGACAAGGGAGTAACCAAGTAACTGACTAAGTGTTAAGTTACTATATGGTTGTGCGACATATGAACTCTCGTTATAATCACTTAGGCCTCATATGAACCGTCGTTGTAAACATATGAATGTGTGATTGTCATTTGTTATAGTATTATAATGTATCAAGAGTCGTTATACTAATTTATAATCAAAAGAGTACTAGATTGGTTTTACAGTTATTTTGATACCAATTTTATACTAAAATGATTAAACATATTGATAAAATAGTTTGTTTATACTTTATCATATATATATAGTCACAACATAATATATATATGTCGCGTTATGTTTGTTATTGTTATTGCTATTATTAGTATTATTGCTACTATGACTACTAGTAGTACTGCTGTTATTATTATTGTTATTCTTAGTGTAAGTTTTCCTGTTCTTATTTGTATTAGTATTGCTATTGTTAGCATTGTTACTATTACTGTTACTCTTATTATTATTATTATTATTATTATTATTATTATTATTATTATTATTATTATTATTATTATTATTATTATTATTATTATTATCATCATCATCATCATCATCATCATCATCATCATCATCATCATCATCATCATCATCATCATCATCATCGCTTTTATGTTTATTATTATTATTATTCTCATTATCATCATAACTATTTCCAAACTTATATATCAATCATAATGCTTATAATAATAAATCATTTATATAAAGTTTGGAATTGATTATCTACTTGTTATTTTGTCATTGGTATAATATATAATATTATAACATATGAAGAGTCGTTCTACTCCTTTACTCATTAGAGTGATTTTACGCAGTCGATTATTCAAAATAAGAGTTGACTAAGACAATACACTAGACATCATGGTAAACAAATATATTGTTTTTATTAGTTTTTTTCGTTATCATCCAAATTTTATCATACACAAACATATGTGTATATATATATATATGTCGATCTTAATACTTTTAATAATATGATTCGTTTACAAAATTCATAACAAAATAAAAAATGATCCGACTAGGAGTTAATCGAAGTTGATGGATTGATGTTCGATCAATAGCGAATAGACCCGATGCTTCACAATGATTGAACTAAGGTCATTAGTGATTCAACCCGAATACAATTAGCTCTATCCATGTGTACCTGAAACCGAAATACGGCCTGCAAAAAATCCGGTTAAAAATTGTCCACAAGTGATCATACCCGGGAATAGATCGACTTCTAAATGGAACGTTCAGACCTTTCCGATACCCGACAATCTCGTGATTCAAATGTGATCGACCTAGTAGAACAAAACCTGACCAATCACGACCTGGGGTATTGACTGTCAAAATCATGACCTATTCGGAAATGACATGGTTCGCCGTGTGTATACTCGTAATCTGTTTGAGAACCTGTTTTTGACACCACTAGGTTAAATACAACGTTTATTTTGCACTGATTTCTATCAAAGAACTCATTGAATTTAAAGGTTAAATTTATAAATGAAATCCTATGAATAGTATACTTTATCATGCCCCCCCCTCGCGCGAGAACAAATTGAGCTTGAATTACAGATGCAACACCTGCCTCCTTTATAGCTGGCACTAAGTACCTGAGGAGAGTCATAGTTAATTTATATCTAGGAATAATTTTATACTCTATCAAATTCAAGCAAATAAACAAAAAAATTAAAATTTGAACTTTTCAATTCATTTAAGGTATGTGTGGTTAGGTTTTCCCGGCCAAAATTGGGTTGGGGTGGTCGATCAACCAACTTTTATTAATTATGATTATCATGAGTTGCAACAAGAAAAATAAATATATATCTTTTTCAAATTATTTATCAAAAGAAAATTTTAACACAAAAATATCTAATTATATTTTAGCAATGTTCCCAAACAATTTTATAAATGTAGTTAAGCTTCACATTCTATATATCGAGAAGTTTTATCATCTTATTATTGAGTCATACTTATTCAATGTATATGATTTCTCCTAATTAGTTGTATATGCCAAATTTAATCAAGCTAATAATTGTTACCGAATTCTATTTGTTAAACATACAGAAAATGACGCTAATAAAGTCTTCAGATTTAATCATACACTTATTTTACAAATATAGCAATTCAGCAAATATAATTGTAAATTCGAAATCCATCCACACACAATAAAGATGTTTTCCAATTATTCCAAGCCAATAAAATTATGCCTAATTCAGAACTATATGACAAAACCATAAGAATTACGAATTAGTGATAGTTCAACCTAACCAAAATCTCTAATAATTATATATAAACTTGCACATTATATCATTTTTATTTCTTCAAATTTAACACCTTCTTCTTCAAATGTAGGTCTACACTGAAGATAATCATCTGTTATAAATTAATGCTATATAAGATGAGCTAGGGCTTAGATATGGCAATGGATCTAGGACCTTGATTACACAGTTCTTCCAAATCCTAGCTACCCTAATTTAAGGGTATGGATTTTAATTTTTCGAACCTTATGGGTAAGAGTAGGATATGTGTTTTGACATTATGGGGTAAGGGTAGGATAAGGATCCACTTCTCAAATACTCAGACCTTACAATACCCTACCCATAGACCCGCCCAAACTAGAATATATACATATATTTTTAAAGGTAAATTAAAACAAATAAATATATTAGATATAACAGATATAACATACTCTTCCAATCAAAATAAAATCCTTAATCCCTTACCCTAGCCGCACTCTCCTAGTCACATCTTACCACTATCTTACTCTCTCCCTCTAACTGTATTCTTTTTTCATATTTCGATGTCTGAGACTTTTGAAACGTGGAAAAGAATTATGTATTCTTACATTATGTGATATCTTGTGTGCTAATTGACGGCCTTATATATTGAATTATTCTTAACAATTATATATACATGTGAAAATGTAAGCAGGATTATTTTTATTAGACCCATTTTAGACCCTAGACCCTACTCCATATCCTATCGGACCCTACGGGTACGTATAAGGTCCTAAACTTTTACCTTATAGTTATAGGTCTACATCCAAAAATTAGGGTATGTGTTGGGTAAGGGTCTAACCTCACCCTACCCACACCTCACTCATTGCTATCTCTACTAAGGTATAATATCTCGCATGAATGCTTCAAAGGGATTTAGCAGGCTGCTCATTATAACAAGATGCAAACTTTGTTTAGAAAGCTCATTTTCTTAATTACTCCATAGTTAAGCGTGCTTAGGTGGGACTAGTCCAGAGATGGGTGAACGCATGAGAAATTTCTCATGGTGCACGTGAGCGAGGAGAAAATGTGTCTGACTAACTGGTGTTGGTTATTCAGGACAATTGGTGGCCCTGTATGCACATTAGTGACAATAGACTCGAAGCGCAGGGGTCTGATGTTATATAGGGTTTACTAATTAATTTCACCAACAACAAATGCAAAGTTCAAAATTTTAAAGAAGAAGAGAAGCAATAAAAAGATGACACAAAGGATTAACGTTGTTTGATTAATCTTGACCCACATCTACTAAAAGATAGAACCTTAGCTTGGAGCTTTCTTTAGCCTCTCGAATGGATGAATTACGTTGAATAAGAAGAAAGAGGAGAAGAGAGAGATATAATTCTACTTGAAGGATAATGTGAATCTTAAGTTTACAAACAAACCCAAACAAAATTGAACTAAAATTGGATTAAACTTACAAACATCCCACAAAATCGAGTAAAAGAAGCAGTTAGCATAGTTGGGCAGAACACTTGCTTGTCTGGGGGAGAAAATCTCAAACTTTGTGCCTTCTTGGGTGCTCTATGGAGCACGAGTGCTTGAGGATCGCTTGTCCGGGCTGATAGATATGCGAGTTTATATCAATGCATTTTTCTTCTTCTTGAGAAATCCAAGGCACAACAATTCTCCTCCTTCACTTGTCTATATCTAAAAACGTCAAATAACATAAATGATCCAAATAACACAAAGGTTCCACCCTATTAGACCCTACAACAAAAAAGAGGAAATACCGACCAGGTTCACACATAAAGTGAACTTAGTGGTTGGCAATAGCTTCGTCAACATATCACGAGGTTCTCCTCAGTACGAATTTTCATCAATGTCCACTAGTGGGGAAAGCATCTTTGGATCAGATAAAAATCAGGGTTATTGGTCTGATTTTGGGCCTATCAGTTGGGCTCGGATGAGTAAACTTATCTGTGTCAAGGTTAAAACCAGATCAACAGGTTGTAAAACCTGATTCAGTTTTAACCCCTGTCATAATCAGTTGAGGTAATATTATAACAAAAATAAAACAATTAATCCATCAAATAATATTCCATCCACATACATCTATGGAACCCTTAAATGAATAGGCAACAAGCCAAAGAACGAATAGGCCACGAAACTAACCAGCCAAGGAATGAAATCAACCGAAAGGAAGCAACTTAAAAATTCAAACGAACCAGCCAAGAAACGAAATTAACATACACAAAATTTATTGACTTACAAGATAAACAAAATTTACAAATTTTAAATTACATAATATGAAACTTAAATTAAACTAAATTTATAGTTTATGGACGAAATTAAATGAAATAATTAAACCTAAAATAATAAGAAAAAAATCAAACGACCCTAAAAATGACGTGTTACTAAATCTAAAATATCATAACTAACATATAAATTGAGAAAAAAAGAAATAAACTAAATCTGGAACGAACCCTAAGTTTGGAGAATTAAACAACAGTGAGAAGAGAGGTGGTGAGCGACAAAGAGAGGAGAGGTAGTTTGACTGCGTGACAGAGATGCGAGCAAGGATGATGACGGTAGAGATCTGGTTCAGCAAAGACGCGAGATCCGATCGAAGATCAGTTTTTGCTGAAGATGCGAGCAAGGAAGCTTTTTTATTATGTTGGTGCTGAAGATCATTATCCCATCTCCAATGGCGTTTTTTCTTGCTGTGCAATTAATAAGAAGGATGTTGTTGTTGATGATGGTGGTGGATTAAGGAGAGGGGTAAATGAGAGAGGGAATAGGAGGGCATTTAGGGTTTGAGAGATAAGTGGGGGTTGTTTTAGAGAGGATTAGGTCGTCGGTTTGAGTGAGGAAGAGAGGAGTTGGATTGGAGCAACGAATTAGGTTGCGTTAATATATAAGGTCCAATTACTGATCTGATTCCTTATATGAACCAGATCAGTTAGAAAGTCACATTTTCAACTAATGCTAAAGAATCTGGTTTTGGGCTCTAACTAGATCAGTCGATTTTAGCTGATCCGGTTTGGGCCTAACGGGATTAGTTTTCCTATGTTTGACCCGCTTTTCTCCACTAGTGCTAAACTCTTTCTTATCAATGACATTTCAGATGAAGTTATAATTCACATCAATATGCTTCGTTCGTCTATGAAACATGTTTTAATTCTTAGCCAAGTGAATGGCACTTTGGCTATCACAGAATATGGACACCTCCTTACAACACAAGCTAACCTCCCTAACCGCACCTTTGAGCCACTTTGAATGCCTCAATAATTTTCATAAACGGCTCCCCTAATTGAAAGAGCTACAACATCTTGTAGCAAAGATTGGTAACTTACGGTCTTACCGCCCAAGGCAAACACATACCCGAAGTTGATTTCCAATCATCTAAGTCTCCACCATAATCCAGATCACAATACCCAATTATACCATTTGTATCTTCGCCAAACTTCAAGTAAACATGTGAGATAACTTTTGAAGTACCTTATAAGCCATTCCAAAGCTTCCCAATGCCCCTTCCCAAGCTCAGGCCTTGACATATAAAGGCTCACCATGCTCACTGCTTGAGCAATGTCTGACCTAGAATATACCATGATATACTTCCTCCATTTCTAAATAACTGCAACATAGAGAAGTGGCACACAGAGCAAGGTATCTAGATAGAGAAAGTTGGGGACTACACTTAAAAGAGAAATTAGGCAACTTAATAAAACACTAAACTAACACTAGTGGAAAAATAAGGAAGGGCTGCGGTCAAAACAGCCCTAAGGGCTGCGTTTTTGGCCAGCAGCCCTTTCCGTAGTAGCCTTTCAATAGAAAAGAAGGGTTGCGATTTTTGACCGCAGCCCTTCACAATGAAGGGCTGCGGTTTAGGCTCAAAACCGCAGCCCTTCCAATATGGAAGGGCTGCAGTTTTGGCCTAAACCACAACCCTTTTAACATAGAAGGGCTGCAGGTTTAGCCCAAAACCGCAACCCTTTTG